>NW_015378233.1:0-60280 GCF_001204775.2 Aspergillus nomiae NRRL 13137 | reverse complement strand
CCTCCCGGCGTGTGGCTTAAGTACGGCTGAGCGGACGGGAAGCCCTGTTCTCCACACCCTGTGGTCGTATGTACTAGCTTGCCCTAAGTTGTCATTTATATAGTATTGTAGTCCAATATAGATTCATTAATTTCGGATCTGAGCCGTACCAGACACCATTCATTGAACCAAGTTCCACGCCTTGCAGATACCATATAGGTAGTCGCCTCCCAGCAATTTAACACCAGCCCGCAAGACGTATGCCTCTAGAGAGGCAATGTTCGGCGCAGAGATAAATTAGATAGTGCTATTCTCTTAAGGCTTCAAGATCAAACCAACAGAACATCTACCCCGAGGTCTCTAGCCACATCTCTCCAATCCACCGCCGCCAGCCCTGGGTCTATCCCGCTTTCTACACACAAGGCATCGCGTCTCTGCCACACCTCCTCGACGATCGACCTGACTGCAAGTCGGTTGCCGAGTCCAAAATGTGTCGATTGCTCCAGCCACCGGCACGATGACTCCAGGTCCCGCACCGTATAGGCCTCGACCGCCGCGATAAACGCCGGCCACAGGGAGAAGTTCCCACTGCTCTGCGCGGAAAAGGCGGTAATGTTATCGAATATCAGGGACACGTACGCTGCGACGCGCTTAGGCGGCACATCCAATAGCGCTCGGTAGAGATAGATGTAAGTTGCGTAGATGAACGCGTTGAGCTGGTATCGTGCTAACTCCTCGGATTTCAATTTAGGAACCAGTGCATTGACTTCGGAATTCGGTTCCAGCTCGATGTTTCCACCAGAGCTATCGAGTACTTCTGTCTGGAGGAGATTCAAACAGGTTAGCACCTGGGAGACAGTCCGGTCGGCCGTAATGTGTGCTCTGGGGGAGGCGTCTGATCGCATCTGTTGGCTGACCGTCGTGATGGTGGAAATACACTCCAGGATAAGTCGCTGCGCGCCGATGGTGAATCCAAACTGAGCAGTCGAGGAGATCAAGGAGGCGAATGCTAGGTCTGAATGTAGGGAGGAAGAAACTACCGGATCTGCTTCAATAGGTCTGGCTGCTGTGATCGATCTGAATTCATTGCTTGGGGGTAGCATCAATGTTGGGGTTTGGCTATCTGTCATGCAGGTGGCTCCGATGATCTTGACGATCAGTAAGCTTTGGGTTGAAAAGCAGACGAATTCGGATTCCTTCCATGGCTCTTTGCGATTGGATCCGAGAAGGAATGCCCATGCGCCCTGGAGGTGATGCTTCCATTTGCTGGAATTGCCGCTGTAGACCTGGAGTAGCGTAAGCGTTATTAGGAAGAAAAAAAAGCCAGGAGCGATGTTATATCTTACCTCTGCCATCATCAGAGTCATAATCGCTGCCAGAGTGCTATCAAAGTCTCTGCCAGATGCTTGGATAGAGTCATTCACGTATTGAATCGAGGCGTTATAGTTTGATGCGGCCAGCCGCATCATCTTCTGTCTGTCATGCCCTAAATTGGCAAAATTAAATGCTGCATGGGCCAAAATGGCGTGGTACAGTGCTTTCTCCCCGGATTCAGAGTACTGCAGCGAGACGACGGGGTAGTGCCGTTTCCAGGGATTCCAGGGATGCTCAAACGGCATCATGATAGATGCGACGTAGTTGACGTAGTGATGAAAAAGCATCTTCTCTCCACTACTTGACATCTTCGTGCTGTTGCAAACGAGGCCCTGGTTCATATTGGACACTAACGACATTGGGGTTACAGCAGGGAAGACAGAGAAGGGATTATGATCTATCTTCAGAGGCTCTGAGGCTTCGTTTGTCTCGTCATCGTCCAATTGCGCGATCAGGAAATCAACTACATGAGAGTCGAGAGCAGCATAGTTCGCCCAGGTGCGCTCTACATGTCCCTGTCAGTCGGCTCTTCGGGACATCCAAGAAACGGCATACCGCAGTGCATGTATCGCCGTCCGGTGGACCGATAGGACTCATTGCCGTTAAGCCAGACCAGACGCATACTGGAGCCATCGCACTCGAGGCCCAGCCGCGTGCATGCTGAACAAGGGGACCCCTCATCACATTTGACCTTCCGCGCACGACAGCGCCAACAGCCCTGTTCCGGATATTAGGGCAGCTCTGTCATGGCCGTGCTCATCTCACTGACCGTAAATTCCCTCCGTCGCTTTCGGGTACGTGCAACATTTCTAGTAGTTTCCATGCTCGCCTAGCAGCAAATATATATGAAGAGGGCATGTCGTCGCGAGCGAAGATGGAGAGTTGCCCTAGAGCCGTGTTCGAGATCCTTGGCGTAAGCGAGCCATTCAACATTCAGGCTAATCAAGGCTAAGGTGGTTCTAGTCTGATTTTAGTCAAGCTGATCTTGCTCAAATTTCACTAGTAACGTGCCCTCCAATGATGGGATTGGAATCCCGGCCGCACTAAATTAGATGGCCCATCTCGCTATGAGTTGCATCTTGTATCTCGGTATGAGTAGCTCGGCTTCCTCGTCGGCAGGAATTACATGGTAACTGTTGGCGACACATCCAAGGATAAATTGATCGAAATGGAAGATGTACGCCTACGGTACACGCCTCGAAAAAGTATTGTGGTATAGTATTGAGAGATGATGGGCGTCGCGACAACGAAAAAAGACAAGGATGAGGAAACAGAGTCCCAGAACATGGGGTCTCCACAACGTGCGTTAGATCCAGCTCAATGGCAATCTGTAAGTCGGAAAAGCCCATTAAGAAAGGAGTAAAACACTCTAACCTCGATAATTAGCATAGAAAGATATTCGTGGTGATCACTGGCCTTCTCATGCTGTTCAACAGCGTATTCGACTCGACGATTCCCAGCGGTGGGATTCGCTTCATCGCAGACAGTCTCCAGGTCCAGAACGAAACGCAGCTGGTTTTACCTACCTCGGTCTATCTTCTCGGTTATGTGACCGGGCCTCTTGCTTTTGCTCCCTTGAGCGAACTTCATGGCCGACGTATCGTGCTGGTCGGAACCTACGTCCTATTCACCATCTTCACTTTAGCCTGTGCCATTGCTCCGAACTGGACTGCCTTGATCATCTTCCGAACTATCTGTGGAATTTGCGCATCGAGCCCGATTGCAGTCACGGGGGGCCTTTTCGCTGACGTTTATCGCTCTCCTCTGGCTCGTGGGCGGACCATGGCTCTGGCAATGATGGTGACGACCGCCGGGCCTCAGTTCGCTCCCCTTGTAGCAGGATTCATTGGTCCGGTGGGGTGGCGATGGATTTTCTGGATATCCCTGATCATCGCCGGTGTCAGCCTTATTCCCGTTTTGTTCCTCCCAGAGACGTCCCAGTCCGCCCTTGCGAAGCAGAAGACGGAGAAACAAGGAGATGGATTCGTCCTGAAGGCACTCTCCCGACCTCTGTACATGCTGTTTTGCGAACCGATCATTTCGTTCACATGTCTCTACCTCTCCTATGCCAGTGCAATCTTCTGTAAGTGATATTGTTTCCGATCACAACGACATGAAATTGACGATCCAAGTCATGTACTTCGAGGCATATCCCCTGATATTCCAGGGCATTTATGGCATGAGCGATGGAATCGCCGGCCTAGCATTCATTCCGAGTAAGATTCATTTATCGCCCAGAACCATCATCCTTGGCTGCCCTAGCTAACATTTATTCTAGTTGCTGTTGGAGCTTGCATCGGGATGGCGCTTTTCTTGTGGTATGACGCGATACTCCAGCGTGCAAAAGCGAGAAAGGCCAGCTGGTCCACCATCGAGGAATACCAACGACTTCCCCTGGCGTGTCTTGGGGGTCCTTTATATGTGCTGGCCTTGTTCTGGCTGGGCTGGACTGCCTCTGCGGGGATTCACTGGATTGTGCCCATGCTGGCTGGGATACCGTTTGGGATGGCCTTTTTCCTCATTTTTGTCGCCCTCATCAATTATCTGGTTGACGCGTATCACGAATACGCCGCCAGCGCTATGGCAGCAGCCAGCTGTTGTCGTAGTGTTTTTGGTGCCGTTTTGCCACTTGCATCCACTCCTATGTTTCGTCAATTGGGAATCGCTTGGGGGTGTAGTCTTCTAGGGTTTTTGAGCCTTCTGATGACTTTGATTCCGTTTGTTTTTATTCGGTATGGGGATCGACTTCGAGCAAGGAGCAAATTCCAGCAGGGACTACGGAATTAAGGTAGATGGATGGTTATGGTTGCAGGAGAATCAAGCGAGTTATCAACATGGAGGGGCGCTTTCAGTTGCAACGACCCAGATCTCCCTACTGCAAGCTCAATTCGCACGAAGTATTCCCTGGCAGCGGAGCAATGGTAGAACGTTGGGAAGAATATATAGTCATTTAGAATGTTTTATGCCCATAATACGTCAAGAAATGCACGGCAACTCATACCGAGCAGTCTTTACAACTGATCAAAATACCTGGGCCAGATATTACAGCCTCTCAGCTCTCTAGTTTCCTTTCAAGTCGTCCCTTTCAATATAGCCGGGATGGTCGTCTCCAACGCAGCAACGGTGACATCCAACTCTTTCCATGGCCACAAAAAAAATAAATAAATAAAAAAAAGCAGAATTTAAGCTTGATTTTGGTTCTTGTATCTATTTATACTCCTTAACTATTTGAGAAAGGCAGCTTCTAGGTCATTTGAATTTAATATATCCATCAAGCTGAATCTCTTTTCAGCTGTGAGACAAATACGGGGCAACGAGGCAGTGCTGCTGACCTGCCAAGCCCTAAACCATGATCACTCTGAGTGTTTTGATTGACGGGACAGACAACAGGCAATCCGGCCCCCAGTAATCACTGTGCCCAAAGTGAGACTTGTGCGCCCTATAAGTGGAACCGCTAAAGGAACTAGTTCGTAGCTAAGAGGCTGAGCGAAGCTTCAGATGATGCTAGCTCCTTTAAATTCTGTTCCCTTCCCCCCAAGGTAAAGAGCTGATAGTAGATCACCGACCCTTTCCATCGTTCATTTGAAGCTCACGATGTCTCATCCACAGCCTGCTCTTGATGTCTTCTTCTACTTCCAGAAACAAGAACTCAAGCTCAGCTTCAATTCGCCCAATCAAGCAGCATCCTACCAAAACCGCAATCGAGAATCCCGCATCTTCGCCAACGAGCCCAGCGCCGTTTACCTCCCGCTAGCTCCGTCCATGGTCTACCTGCGCGACAGTAGCAAAGGGCTTGTCATTGGCTTCGCCAAATCAGAGGATGCCGATCTGTGGTGTCGGACATCTATCCTGGGCCAGAAACACGGCCACTATGAAGTGCACATCGGCCGCGGATGGACAGACGAGCAGCTGAACCAGGCCCTCCAGATCCAGCATCTGCCCTACGTCCCGAAAAGCAACAGCCGACCTCAGAGTATACAATCCAATATAGAGCCCACTCCGCCGTCGAGCTCAGGGTCGGACTCAAACTTGAAAGCCTCATCCAGTATTCAAGGGCTCCCGCTTTCCCAGGACGAATCTCCGTCCTCCTGCCAGTCTTCTAGAACCTCGTATATACCGTCTGCACTTGCTATTGGCTCAAGTAAGACTGCGCAAAGATCAAAATCTCCTGGTCGTGCTTTACCGCCCTCCTTGCTGCCTCAAGGAACGGCTACGCCTCGCTATTCGGCCCAGGACGGGTTTCAAGCATCGATACCTTTTTAACCCACGCTTTGCTGGCCTATCTCGCTAGTCAGTTGTACCTTTCAGCTTTCTGTTCTTCGTCTGCAGGACCTTGTCCTGACATCATCCTACCACCAGGCAGGAGGGTTCATCCTGGGCCAAGAGAGACTGGTTGAACATCAGTTGTCTGGTCTTCATGTGTCATGAAATTCTTTTTTCTTCTCTACCATTGCATAACCCTCCAATCCTTTTATTATTCTCTTGAGGCAATATCCGTAAACCCGAGATTAGCATAGCATTCACAATCGTGTGATTCTTCGAACGTGCGACGTTTCTGACTCAATTGCACTATCCATCTATTATCCATTTATCATAGGATCTATACAAATCCCTTCTGGGGACAAATTGACCATTGGCGGGCTCCTTGGTGGGAACAATGGTCCTACTGGACAAATTTCATGACTATCTAGTTTTGATTCTGGACGAGGCAAACGTCCTGTAGATGTATCTGCGGCATTTGACGTTCATCGTGTATCTAGGGTTTTACATTGGTTTGCGATGCTTCCCAGATCTCACCAGGCCTTACAAGAAACATCAGTCATCGTGATAATACTGTAATATTGTTTAGAACCACGCAGAAGCTTTAATATTGTCACTTTTCCCTCATTCTTCTCGAGTGAAAGCACAGCATTTCATGTAACGTTGTACGCCCGCCAGTCATCACACAGAACGCTATGCTTTGAGGTGTATAGAGCTAATCCTGGCAAGGAAGATATTTACTTTTTCTCCGTGGATCTTGTTATCTGCGGCGCGTCTTATTCGTGTATTCGTTACCACTTCTCGAATCTAACATGGCTCATCCCGCAAGCTTAACTTGAACGGACCATTCTACCCCTAGGTGGCCTTCCCAGAGCTGGCCGACAGGACAGACGCAGAGTCGTCTCGAAAATTCATCTCCTCCAACAGATCCACCACGGTCGAGGGTGATGAACCGAAGAATTCTTGGGGCGACTGTGCATTCTTGGGAATCGATCAGCCGAGATTGATCGACCTGTCGATCAATCGATAGTTCCCGGGTCCTTACTCCGTATGCAGGATCGATTCAGCCTCAGTGAATGCCAAGCTAGACACAATGCTAGGGGTTCTGCGACGGAAAGTCTGCATAAATAGATAGGATACTTCAGTCCCCCTCAATTTTTCAAAGGCAAACTTCGCCACTATTTAAGTGGTCATCTTTCCTCCGTTACCTTCGCATCTTCTTATTATCTCTGCCTTCTCGAATCAGCTCATCTCTTCTACACGTCTCCTTGATCGTCCGATATGAAGTTCCTCGCCATAATTTGTGTTCTTTCCCTTACCAGCTTCGGCGTTGCCAGCCCCATTGAGCAACAAGCACAAGCTACATGTGCGACGTGCCCTCAGGGATGCCTTCGAACTGATACGGGTGATTGCTTTCCTAACTGGCCTCAAGCGACATGCGAACTTTCTAGCGGAGTAAGTAATTCTTCAAAAGCTCGGTGTCGATTATTCGGGATTCTAATTATAAACACAGCAAGGGTGGCAATGGTGCCCATAAAGCAGAGACGGTTCTCTATAGGAGAACCTCGCGAATATTGGCCGATACCGTATTCATGACACATGTTGGCGCAACAGTCTGGAAGAAGCGCATCTCCTTGGAGAGAGGGCATCTAGATTGCACCTTCTATCGCGTTACCTAGAATTACCGTATCTTACATTCTATATGAATCATGATGAAGTGTCAGGAAGTTGAGTGACAGAGAACTAGCGTGCGTAGAGAAGTTTCAGTGTAAAATACATTGGTTATTATAGAAAGAAGTCAGAAATATGACGGATACCTTTTCCGGGAATGAAATCGTAAGAGTATAAGAGTTATCCTCAGCCTAACTGGGTGGAAAGGCAGCCGTTTCTGGCGCCAGAGGCTGTCATTTTCGGCGTCGATTTCTCAGGTCCTCAGATTCTTGGTTGTAATAGGAGCAGGGATATGAGGTTTTTTCAACACCATATTGTTTTGAATCACATCGCCCTTTCAGAAGTTCGAATTTCATCCATTTCTCCCTAGTATGACTATCTGACCTGTGTTTCACTGCCCCACTTAACCCCGGTCATTTTCCCCCTCATCGTGTCCTCGTCCCTCGTCTCAGCGCCGATTTTAAGCTCAACTCTCACTGGCTGGTCTGCTTTCGAAAGCTGACCCGGCACGGAAGACCGTCGGCGGGGTGGGAGCCTCCCAGTGGAATTTGGTAGGCGCGTTCGCCAAAGACGGTCTTGGGCCCCGGCCGGAGATGCAGACGGTCCCATTCGGCGTACTGGTCTTGGAAGTCGAACTCTCGGAGCGTGAGGACTAGAGTGATCTTGATGTCCAGTAGAGCCAGCGGTTGACCGATGCAGTCTCGCGGACCATGTTCAAAGGGACGCCAGGCTCCTTTCGGAGGATACAATGGGTCCTCTGGTCCAACTAGCCAGCGCTCTGGCTTGAAAGCGTGTGGATCCGGCCAGTAATTTGGATTCCGTTGAAGACCGGTATGGAGAATCCAGATACATAGGCCATCTGTCGGGTACTTGGTACCATTTTTATCCTGTAGATAGACCCCCGGCTGACCCTCTCGTAGCGCAGAGGCAGCGGGAAAGAGACGCAGCGTTTCCTTGATCACCGCGAGTGTATATGGGAGCCGGTTGATCAACTCTGGGTGCTGCTTCAGTTTATCTGCCGCAGTTGTTATATCCGACCCGAATACCTCGTCATGCTCGCTGCGAACCTTTGCCAGTATTTCTGGATGTTTTGACAAAAGATAGATGCTATACACAATCGTAGCAGCCGTAGAGTCGTGGCCAGCAAATAAAAAGGTCCGGATTTGAATCGTCGCCCACTTCTTAAACTCAGGGTCTAGTTTATCGCCGGCTGTGCGAGTACTCATAAATTCAGCAAGCACGATATCAATGATAGAATTGGCCCGTGTGGAAGATTGTTGTCTCCATACTTCGTATCGCTTGTCCAGTTCAATCCCAATGTAACGGTTCATCGTCCGTCCATTGTACCACTGCATAAGTGGTCGCATGGGATTCCATCGAATAAAGGGATTCATCTGCTCGTCCTGGCAATGCCACTCGACCGAACTTCTCATCGCTGCTGCTACCGCATTGTGTCTACGCTGAGAATGAAGATGTGCTTTCCTGTTAGTGACGATATTAGTTTGGATTCTTCTATCCTCAGGTTGTCCAAGGAAACCCACATGGCAACGTATCCAATAATGTCCATAACATAGTCACAGGTCATTTTATCGAGCGTAAACATATCTCCCTTGCGCGCATGCTCGCGAAGGATCTCCACGTACACTTCGGCTTCTTCGACAATATAGGGAGTATGCTCAAGAATATTACTGGCACTAAATGCAGGATTGAACAGTCCGCGGGCGTGCTTCCATTCGGGGCCATTGGTCACGAAGATACTGGGACCCCCGGTAAAAGGATTAAAAAACTCAGCGAGGACCGGCGGCTTTGGCAACGCATAGGTTTGAGAGGCCTGCACTGCTAGATCCGGCGAAGTGACCACCAGTAACGGTTTGGTAAAGGGCCAGACATCAATATAAAAGCAATTATCGTTGTTTGGGAACTCGTAGGATAGCAACGTAAATGCTTCCGACTGCTGGGACCCTTTGGGATGTCGCTTCATTAAATCGGGCAGCATCCGCAAATTTCCTGCTGCGAAATCCCACTGGGGCATTGGCTGCGCGAGCTACTGTCAGCCAGTCCGTCCATCGTCAGGGATTCTTCTCGTCCGGATGGCATACCAGGCCTTGCTTTCGCAAGCGATAGAAAAGCAGGCGTACTTTGAACATCTCGTGAAAAAATCGCACGATCAAGATAAGGGCCACCGCCAGAGCCACTCGGGCCCCGTACGTGGTGGCCAGACTGAGGATTGCAGCTGCCATAGAGAAAAATAACTGGAAGTTAGATTGGTGAAAAGGAAGCAAAAAGAGAAATCAAATAAGATCCAAAGGTCGAGAGAGAAGGAAACACGGCTGGTGCGAAGTTTAGCGGCAAGCAGCCCTAAGAGGGAAAAAGGAGGAAAGGAACGATAAGCAGGGATCGATGTGGGAGATCAGGCAATTCGGAGTCAAAACAATCCACTGCCCCAGTTTGTTGCAGGGATTCGATTTAGTTCAACCTTTTGGCCCGGGCCCCCGCAGAACACATTGGAAGGAGGTAAACATACTCACAGGTTCGTTGCCTTGGATGATGATGTGCCCATCCTCCTCCATGCATGCATGTCATTCTTCGAATACCCTCTATTGACCCAGCTCTTCTCTGGAATCCTCCATCATGATACACGTGTCTCTTGAACACTGCCGTTGTCAACATTGCAACAGGACCACGATGTCCGCATTCCTAAAACTGCCTTCGTGGTAAGGATAGTGCAGTCTCCCTAAGTCCCTATCTAGTGTCAGTGGCCAGTCTGCTCATGCCGTGGTCTAGGAATCCACCACCGTAGTATTCCTCGCCTTAGTGCTTGCTGGGGTGGTTATTCAGTGTGTGATTCGCTTTCGCACGCAAAACCAGCGATAAACAGACCGATTCTCTGTTTGAATCATGGTCGGATAAAACAGCCACGGGTGGATTCGAGCGTCTATCACAAAGCCGCGGTGACTCCAACCCATCTATGGAGAATGTTGAATGGCATACCATGTCCGACCACTCTCCAGCCAGCCAGACCTATAATGCGACGTTGGACCCTGAGGCTGGCACTGACCCCATCCATACTAAGGAACTTCCAACCGAACCTGCGAGCATTTTGCAGAAGACCAATTAAGGTATTCGTGTCGTGCTATAACCACTACTAGTAGGTCGCGAATGTATGAGCTCAGCCTACCTTACTAGCACAGTTCTACAGCAGCCATAGCAAGAGCGTCTCACTGAGTGATCTTTTTGAACAAAGGGCAACAAAATGCGCATTTGGAACTAGGGCTTTTGTGGCCTTGCATAGCGGTACTGCCTGTGGGAAAACACACAGGGGAGGCGATAGAGCGACCTTCCAACCGTCACATCATTAAATTGAGATGTAAATATAAGATATAGCTTAAGAAGCTATAAGATATCTGAAATCTAGTAAGATATAAATAAATGAAATATGTCAGCGCGAACAGTATACCCGCTTGCCCATATGATAGTGGTAGCTAGTCATATTGCACTTTACACACAATACAAAAGGTACAAAATAGATACATAATAGCTTTCAAGGACGATAGAAGGAATCGTAATCATAGTCAGAAATAAAAGCATGGCATAGTTTGTGAATACTAGCTTGTGTATTTCTAGGAGTAGTATATAGTAATAATAGTATACTGTCTCGCAGCCAGGGCATTTCAGGCACCAACCAACATAATTCGATAATCTTCAATACCTGGATCAATCCATGTAATTTGCACATCCGCTAACAATCTCCAAAAAAGTTGAAACAAACGATACACAAAACCATCGAACCCAATTCACCCCACGCATATACAAAAAACCAGCGCCAAGAAAAAAAACAACAGAAGGACAAAAATAAGCGCGCGGCTAAGCCAAACTTTCCGCTCCGACAGCATTCATTTCCCCGAAAAGGCTCTCCAGACCAGACCATCGAACTCGCTCCTCCGTCACCCCCCCCCCCAACTCTCACGCCATGCGGTCCCTCTCGCCCGTGCTCGCCTCCCTGGCGAACGTATTCAGAATCCCCATCTCGCAGACATCGACACGGCCGTCCGTGACCCGCATGTGCAATGAAGCCCTGCTGAAGAAATCGACCAGCGGCCCCGTCACCTCCGCCGTCCAGGCCCCGGCCGCCAGATCATTCTCGACTACCAACGCCTTGCTCAAGAGGAAGGGCAATGGTCCTCGCGGAGATCGCCGAGTTAGTATGTATATCCCATCTATTGTTATCCCCAATTGGGATCTTGAAGTCATCGGTCGTGTGATGACATTGAGGATCACCGCAATGGACAAGTAAAGGGAAAAAAAAGTCTAACTAAGGCCATTGTAGCTCTGATCCGTTATTTCCTGCACCACCCCAAGACGCCTCGTCCCCTTCGTTTCTCCCGGACTCGCTATCTCCGCCATTGGACCATCCACCGTGCCTGGCAACTGTTCCAGGCGCAGCAGCGCCGCTCCGAGCAGCTGGAGCTTCAGCGCCAGTGGCAGGCGATGAACGCCGCGTGTGAGGAGCTCCGGACTGGAGCGGGAGATGGAGGCAAGCTGTTCCGGAAGTCGATGAACAAGCGCGGTGTTTTTAGAGATCTGTTCCCGATTGAGTATGGTCGGTTGCAGACTGAAGCGCCGAGTCAGGAGGGCTGGAACCATGAATGGAAGAGGATGGAGAAGAAATGAACTTAAGGGGAGGGTTAGTGTGCACTTATTCCAGGAGGGAGATATACGCTGAGCTTTGGTGTCTCTTGTTTATTATATCTATTGCGGGGTATGAAGATATTCTTGTTGGCATGTACTGTACCATTAACATTGTTCAATATTTGTTATTTCTTTGAGATGACGCGTTTGGTCTATAGGGTATGCTCTGTCGAGTATCTGGTCTACGGGCCGGGTAGGGAAGTAATTTGAGAGTCGAGAGTTGTTAAAGACATATATTGCAGGTTGACAGCTATTGGTAGTATCAAGATGGCTGACAGTAAAGCAGGAAATATCAATCGCTAAAGATAGAAAATGTGCTAGGTAGTGTGAAGACATGGGAAAGAAGGGAAGAAAAAAGGGAGAGACAGCATTCATAACGAAGCGGA
The DNA here is from genome assembly GCF_001204775.2 of Aspergillus nomiae NRRL 13137. Classification (NCBI taxonomy): domain Eukaryota; kingdom Fungi; phylum Ascomycota; class Eurotiomycetes; order Eurotiales; family Aspergillaceae; genus Aspergillus; species Aspergillus nomiae. The sequence continues at coordinate 47,921 of NW_015378233.1, read as the reverse complement.
AAACATGCGCCAAAAGGCTAGGTATCATACCAAAGGAGAGACTGCGGAGTGCACTCGAGTATAAAGGAAAGTCACAAAGTATGTACTCCGGAAACAAGTGAACATGTGTCGTGTCTTTAAAAAAAAAAAAGAAAGAAAGAAAAGCCCATACGACGAATGAGTTATGTGCGACGAACGCAAGTCAGAAGGTGTTGTGTCAAATCGGGCAAAAGTGAAAAAGGCCACCCAAACGCCGGTAATGCAAAAGATGTCGATCAACATCGAAGATTTTACCCTCCCTTTTGGTAATCCAATCTAAGAAACTCGACGGAACGCGTGGGCCAGGCTGAGTCCGTTAGGCATATTGATAATGCCAGGACGGCGTGATTATCTCCGTTGCTGCTGGCAGACCCTTGAGCCGAACCCCCTTAGTCGACATATATAACACAAGCCATGGATGTTGCATCATAGCACGATGCAGCATGAGCTTTTACGCTTTTCGAACGTGAGAAGAGCAGCACGTGTAGCAGCTTCAAAGACGTCGTCAACCCCCTCCCCGGTCAAGGAGGAGCATTCCAAGTACTTTCTGGCGCCGATTTGAGTCGAAATGTCACTTCCTTCCTTCGATGTGACGAATTTTAGGGACTTCTTTCTCATCTCCTCAATTGCGAGAGGGTCTTCCCGGAGATCTTTCTTCAAGCCAACTAGGATTATCGGCACACCTGGGCACCGCTCATTGGCCTCCTCGATCCACTGCAGTTGAATTAGGTGAATCTGGTCCAGTAAGTGGCGGGGAAAGTGAGGCACTAACCTTGTGCTTGACGTTCTCCAAGGAATCCGGAGTATCCACCGAGAACCCGATCAGAATCACATGCGCTTTGGAATATGCTAGCGGACGTAACCGTTCATAGTCTTCTTGGCCAGCCGTATCCCATAATGCTAATTGTACCGACCGGCCATCAACTCTGCAATCCGTCACATAATTTTCGAAAACCGTGGGGACCTGGATTAACACGCGCAACAGTCAGACCATGCACTAGGCAGACACCATAATTGAGAGGGCACAGGGTTACGGACATAATGCTGTCAAACAAACTCAACAGTTAGCTTGTGTCTTATGCACTCTTATCGGACTTGACGTAATCCAGGCAGTACTTACAGTCGGAAAATAACCAAGGGTGAAGACACTCAGCAAACTAGTTTTCCCACAAGCACCATCTCCAATAATCACCAACTTCCTATGGTAATTATCAAATCAGCATCATAATGAACGGAAGCAGGATTGAACGCAAGCTCCAGTTTCAATTTCCGAGCCACGAGAGGGGACACAGTAGAAGTGACTATCTTGAGAGCGCATGAAAGGAGTAGAACTCCGGTAAAAAAAAAAGAAAAATAGCAATGAATAGTCGGACGTTTTCGACCCACTTCGCCGATGCAGACATTGTCGCACATACCTTCGCATAACATTGTCATTTTGTTGTTGGGCCATTTTCTACGTGGGCTGACACTTCGTTATCCCTTCGTCAAGACAACACAGGGGTGCTGAACGAAGGGGGACAAGGAACGCGACCTGAGTGGAGGGTGGGCGTTGATATGCCCTGGTCGGAGCTTTGGACTTTCAGGTACCAGCTGTAGTAAATCACTGGGGGTGGAAGACTTGACGGGTGGTGTTCTTTGATAGCAGCCTAAGAAAAAGAGGGGGACAATAAATTGTTGCGGAATCCCCTCCTCCGAACCAGGTAACTAGTAGTAAGTAACTAAGTGGAATGATGATTGAAGATGATGGGCGTTTTGGGGAGGGAAAAAAAGACGAGTAGTTAGTCGGTGGTTCTGGAAGGCGGTCGAGGTGAGGCTGAGGAGACTAAAAAAGGTTCAATGAGATTGATCGGCCACACATTTTGGGGGAGGGGAAAAGAAAGGAAAGAAAGGATGTTTGGTCTGGGTTCTGCCAGTGTCAAGAAATTCAATCCAATTGTACGCAAGTATGGGTAATGAACCTGGAATGGGAAGATCCACTTTAATTACACTTACACGGGACTTGACAGGGAGCCACTTCGGTCTGATTGGTGCCTGGCTCCCTTTTCCTTACGGGTAACGGTACCGATTCAGGCCCGAAGAAACACGAACAATATAATTGGTAAGAATCGAAAACAATTGAAAGAAGTAGGGGAAAAGAAATAGGTAGGTAAGTATAATGACAATACATATACACTCACTCACTTTCACTTTCACTTTCGAAGAGTCCAAGTTTAAATAAACCGGGACCATGGAAGCCCGAGAAGTTAGAACCAGTCACTGATATTAATAGCTATCGTCCATCGTCCATAATCAACGCAAAGGATGAGATCGGCCGATGGTTGCCGCAGCTGAAAGGCAAAGCCAAGGTCAATCCACTTGTTACTAAGGTTAGAGGTTTGTCTCAGACATCGACCGGCTAGACGTTCATAATTACCGTATAGTCGCTGTCACTATTCCCTTTCAGTGGAGGAATGCGCTGCGACAGCCGACAGGAGGGGGACTTTGGATCCAGTTAATAATAGACCGAAGGAATCCTGTCTTGCATTTCCCCCGGAGTTGCCGAAACTATTTCATGTTATCACCATCTTGAATCTTCTTCTTCTTCTTCTTCTCGGTCTTCCGCCGTATATACTTCAGTTATCTTCAAGATCAGCCGTGGTTTTTCTACAACGGTCGACGGCATATCGCTGAACCTAATAATTTGGATCAGGAACTAACTTCCCCACCGAGTTGTAACGTTCAAACAAATTTAATTTTAAAGAATATTAAATAAAATCCATAATCATAAAAAAAGGTACTATCCGGACATGGGTTCTAGCCCTGTAACTCATATCGGTCAATGTACTCTAGTTGTAAAAGACGTAGAATCCCGGTATTATATAATCTTAGCTAATGATTGCAAACCAATAGAGAAGAAAAGAAAAGAAAGTGCTCCATACTTCGAGTTGAATAAGGGTGTTGATGACGCTGATGAGCATGGACATCACATGATGGACAGCTTGTGGTCTACCGCCCGGCAGAATGACCACATGGAATCCTGATAAATGGCCTACCATTGAATGCCCGATTTCTCAGGCCATCAGCCTCGCTTGCGGCGGCTATCCTTTTGCGGCCAGCGGCACGGCAACCATCCAGAGCCCAAAGTCCGGCGTCAAGATCCACCATCCGAATCTACGCTCATCATCTTGAACCAATTTCACTATCCCGCTTTGGCTGCGCTTGTTCGCCGACGACCAGCGTAGTTCTTGTCCATTTCCCTCCTCGATCCCCTAAGTTTCTCCGGCCACATTGGCCCCCTCTCCGCTCGCCCTTGACGCCTGGGCCCCCTCGCCGTGCGGCTCGGGTCCTTTCCACCCCTCTCCGCCCTCATTCCCCGTGTGTCGGCCTGGCGTCTGACCTTGACGAACCTTTGCTCTCCACCCGCCACTCGTTTACTCCCACCAGAACACCCAGACTTGGAGCTCGATTGTCCCCTTTTGTTCCCCCCACCGGAAATAAGCAGCTCGGACTCGTTTGAGAGAGATTGCTGGTGAACTGTTGAGTGGTCACTGGCGATTATATAAGCGTCCTTCCTCTGACCAGTTCGCGCAACGTTTAGCATGGTGGCTGGGCTGGAAGAACGCTAGAAGACCTTCCGCCATCTGTCTAGACCTACAAAAGACAACATATGATCCCATGGCTCCCCCACGTCCTCCCCGATCTCCTCCTAGCTCCACAATGTCAGATCATATGTCGAGTGCACCTCCACGCCCCACCAATGGCGACATTCACACTCCGAATGCAAACCTTCCCCCATCGTCGATAGATACGAAGCCTATGACAGTGAACCGCAAGAAACAGAAACGCCGCCAGAAGCAGGCCGCTCGTTTGGCCGCGGAGCGCCAGTCAGAAAATGGAGTCGTACCCCCGGATGCCGCAGACCGAAACGGCCTCGGTCCCGCTGGGCCAGGAAGTCACATATCCGAAGAACTGGACATCGATCACTCTGTGAATGGAGACGCGTATCACGATGATGAACTAGACGCTTTCAGCGCGCATCAAGATTTCCAGCCGGACATGAACGGGCCCGATGATCAGAAATCGACGAGTCGAAAATCAAAAAAGAAAAAGGGAAAGAAAAACCGTGCCAACTCGCAAACTCTTGGTGATGAAAGTCCCACTCCACTATCAACCCCCTCCGTTTGCATGCCACACCCTCTTCCCCCGCCTCTCCCCCCGCATCTGGGCCCGCGCACAATTGTCAAACCGTCCAAAGATCGCAGCATATGGAACACCTCCACGCAAGAAGAACGCGAGAATATCAAAACATTCTGGCTCGAGTTAGGCGAGGAGGAACGAAGACAGCTAGTCAAAGTGGAAAAAGATGCGGTATTAAAGAAGATGAAGGAACAACAAAAACATTCGTGCAGCTGCACCGTATGTGGAAGGAAGAGGACGGCGATTGAAGAAGAGCTGGAGGTGCTGTACGATGCCTATTATGAAGAGCTAGAACAATACGCCAACAACAATCAAGGGTCGTTCGAGAAAGGCGCACCGATTGTCCCCCCGCCCCGGCTCTATCAACCACCGCTGCGATCGCCCGGCCAACATACTCGGACACATGGTCAATACCACCCCTCACGAGGTCGCATTCACGAGCTACCTGAGGATGATGATGAGGATTTGGAGGACGATTACGACGAGGATGATGAGGACGATGAACCGTACAGTGATGATGATTTCGAAGACGAAGAAACGCGTGCAGCTCGTGCAGATTTCTTTGCCTTTGGGAACAGTTTAACTGTCAAAGGTAAGACAAAATCGCTGCCTATATATGTTTCCCCTCCCCCCCTTGGTTTTCTTTTTCTTTTCTTTTCTTTTTTTCTTCTAGAGTATGCGGGCTGATTTCATTTCAATTTTTGTTGGCTCAGACGGAATTCTCACAGTTGCAGACGATCTCTTAAAGAATGACGGGAAGCATTTTATCGATATGATGGAACAACTGGCCGAACGTCGAATGCAACGAGAGGAAGATACGCAGTACGGAATAGCCGCAGCACATCAGTCCCTCCATAGCGGTCATAACCATGGTCCTTATGACGACGAGGATTATGATGACGAAGAGGACGACGACTACGATAGTCAAGAGGAAGAAGACTATGAGGAGGACGAGATGGTCTGTCCTGGAGTCAACTATTTCCCCGACAACATGTTGCAGTGCAAGCTGACACATTGTTCTCAGGATGCTATGACGGAGGAGCAACGGATGGAGGAAGGCCGGCGAATGTTCCAAATTTTTGCAGCTCGAATGTTCGAACAGCGTGTATTGACTGCCTACCGAGAGAAGGTTGCTGAGCAACGTCAGCAGAAGCTGATTGAAGAGCTCATGGAGGAGCAAACCCGCAACGAACAGCGAAATGCCAAGAAAGCTCGAGAAGCGGAGAAGAGGAAGGAGAAGAAACGTCTTCAGAAACAAGCCAAAGACGAGGAAAAGGCCCGAAGGGAAGCTGAGAAGGCCGCAGAGGAAGCCGCAGCCAAAGCTGAGCATGAGAGGAAGTTAGAGGAACAGAAGAAGAAGCGAGAAGAGCAACGGAAGAAGCGAGAAGCCGAGCGGAAGGCCCAGGAGGAGGAGCGCGCGCGAAAAGAAGCAGAGAAACAACGGCGGCTGCGCGAAGAAAGAGAACGACAAGCGGATGCGGAACGAAAACAACGGGAGCAGAAGGAGCAGGAGAAGAGACGGCGTGAAGAGACCCGGAGAAAGGAGCGGGAGGAACGTGAGTCGCGAGAGAAGAAGGCGAAAGAGGAGCGCGAGCGCAAGGCTCGTGAAGAGCAAGCAAAGAAGGCTGGGCAAGAAACTCAAGAGCGCAAACGTTCATCGCAACAAGGACCGGTACCTATTGCATCAACTATGCACTTTCCAGGACTTCCAGGTCACCTTCAGTCTCCGCACTACCAATCTGCTACACCAATTGTACCTAAGGCGCCTACTCCTGTCAAGCCCCGTCAACCATCCCAGCAAGGCTCTCACACATCTTCCCCACGGTCTCAACCGGCCAGCACCGAACCGTCACAAGTGTCCATCTCTCCACGGTCGATGGCGCCATCCCAGTCGTCCGGAGCCTCGAGTGTAACCTCCAAACAAGGTTACGCTCATCAACCGATGCTTCATCATCCCCAACCCTCAACACCACTGTCGCCACTTGGATCGATAGGGAGGTCTTTCCCTCCCGGATTCTCGAATGGACTACCACCAAACCCCCCTGGTTTGGCTGGGATTGTCCCTCGACCGCCAATCGGCCATGAGTTGCCCACGTACCCACCGCATTCTACGCCTCTCATGAGTCAACTACGAGGATTTACTGCACCTAACGGAATTCCTGTGCCTCCCCCGGGTATAAATGGAGCCCGTCCGATACCCCCTGGACGAGGGTTTCCGCTTGATCCAGGACACAGCCTTGCATTCCATTCTCAACAGCCACTATCAGGACCATTCGCTACACAGCCAGGTGGTTTAGCACACGGACATACTAGACAGCCCTCAGGCTCATTTGAGAGGTCTCCCCTCGATAGTCATGCTCAACCGTTCTCTATCTCCCGACCGAGCCCCATCAAGCGTCCATCCAGTACTCAGCAAGAACAGGGTGAACCTAATCACGCTATGCAGCGTCATATGGACAGCTTGAGTGCCCAGCTGGGTAGCAGTGCCCTTCTTGACGATACTGACATTCCTTTCACATCGAACTTGTCACAGTCACTCCCTGGTGCAACCGCCCCGGGGGCTCTACCAGGACCAGCACGAGCCAGCTTTGCAGCGCCCTCGTTGTTCCCAGACCCTCTTAGTGGTAAGTCTAACCATTGACATAATAGCCTACGATGAACTCAGTAGCAGGGGGCACTAACACTCCCACAGCACCGAAACACACAAATTTCCCTATCAATCCTAGTGTAGGCGGCAGCACGTGGGGAGCACAACTCCCCTTCGGGGCTTCTGCTTTCCCCGGCGCCTCGACATGGGGAACTGTTCACGGTCAGTAGCAGAGGCCAGCGACCTTATTATGTTTCCACTGCTAACGGTAATCTCAGGGGGCGGTTGGTCGAACAATGCGTTCGGGTCCGGAGGTCATCATCGTGCGCACACGTCGCGACCTGTTGCTATCCGGCTATTGGTGATCCAAGCCTGTAAACAACTAAACACCATGAGTCCCTCCAAGGGGGCAGCTGGTTACCATGACGTGAACCACGTTCTTCGCCAGGTTGACCAGCTCCGGCCTCCAAACGAGCCCTCCATCTCGCTCAAAGAGATGCTCGACATCTGCGACACGGAAGGCAACACACAAAACGGCGGGGGCTCATTCTTAATCAAGAACGACGAGACCGGCGAATACGTCAAGTTCGAGTCAGATACCAACAGCACAGCCTCAGGCCACAGAGGCAGCATTGTACCCGGTGAAATCGGCAGTCCTGTTCCAAGCAGTAGCATACCAGCATTCGGCGGCATCGGCAGCACACCATCAGTGCTACGACAATTTTCTTCTCCACCCACGGGGTTCTAGGCGTTAGCGGGGCTTTATCACTCTCACACACAGCATTCAATTCTATCTACCACTGGAAATGGGGAATCTTTGTTCTTTTTATTTTTGCTTTTTACTTTTTACTACTTGCGATTTGGGAATGATTGATCGCTGAAATGCCCCCTCTGTCCAAGCGTCATGTCATGTGTTCCACGTCTTTATCATACGGTTTCCCACTTGATGGTCTCGCTTTCTTTCTTCTCTTGTTCCTTTTTTTTTTACTACCTGTTCGAGTTAATCCTCGCGCACGGGCATTATCATGTCTTGTATGGCTTATTGCAGAGATTCCCATGGAGCAAACGTCCCTCCGTGTCAAACAATTGCACGATCGATTTGATCTCACCATGCTTGTTCTCGTCATAGTTGCTAGTAGCCTACTGTAATGAGATATCCGCATCGGAAGAGCTTGAACAAGTTACTACAAAGTAAACTACTGCCGTGGTCACATGGCATATTAACCCTCTCCGTCACTCATTGGTTTAAATTTTTTTTTCTTGCGTAACCGGTCAAATTCTATTATGACAATAATAAAAAGTGAATATTGGGTATGATAGTCTGACGAAGGACAACAGATGATGATACACCTATACGATCGTATCACAAAAATAGCAGGTTGTGAATTAGAAGAGAGAGGGCAAGGGAATCTTACAGGTTTTGCATGCTAGGAGAGACGAGACGAGACACGGAAAATAAGCGGACAGGTATTTCATCAGGGGGAAAAAGGAAACTTCAAATGGAACAAAGATCGAGAAGAAAAAATGTATACACGCATCATGTCATACAATCATTCTCACTGCTTAGCCTCCGTCACAACACCTTCATACTCTCTTGACCGGATGTAGTCCAGTGTGCGCTCGAAGTGGCGTCTGGGACCCTCCAAGCTGGGGTTTGGCTCATCCTCGTCCGTTTGCAGGTTAGAGTGGATGAGCTCGATAAGGCCGTTGAGATATTTGGTGGTTACGGTTTCGTTCTGTTGGTCGAAGTAGTAGACGTAGCGGTTGAGGATCTCGACGAAGAGTTCGACGGACACAGCGGTGTCCATGCAGGCGTCTGCAACGCGGAGAGCACGTTGGAGACATTCAAGAACGCGCTTGCCGTCGCGGTAGAGCTGTTGACCAGTTAGCCTTTTGATAGAGGAAAAATAGGATTGTCTGGGGCGGAAACGTACGTTCTTGGGATCTTCATCGTTTCGTTGTGGGTTTTCGACAACCCACCAGAGGTGGCTGGCCAGGTACACCGCTCGGCATTGATCGGGTTTCTTGAGCAACTTGCTGCCGTGCAGGGCGGCCTTAGTGATGAGCGTGTCGTAGTTCTCTTTAGAAAATCCCCGGGAACCATGGAGAGCGCCAGCAATAATGCAGACCGCCTGGAACTGAGCACGGGAATCACTGATGGAGTCCTCATAGATGGTAAAAGCTTGTGCGAAGAACTCGTAACTAAACTCCTCAAAGCCTGTCTGGTCGGCCACCTCACCGCACATTACGAATAGACGTAATGCCAGATCAGCACATCCGGGGTTCACACGTTGATAAAGGTTGTTGACACATTGGTGCATGAAGCGGTAGAGCGCCGACGACTGCGACTGCCAGTTGTCATCATAATGCTCGCGGGACTTCAGCTTACGCGCCAGCCGTATCGAAGCAGTGATGAGGGCTGGAGTCGTGTAGCGGATACGCTCGTTACCATCGGCATAGGCTTTACGAGTTGCTTGAAGTAGCTATCAACAAGTTAGCTAGGGCAAAGGGAACAAGTGTGATCTGAACTTCGGCCATATTACCTTCAATTGGGTATCATTTTCTGGAGCTTGGATCAAGTGGATTAACCGCCCAAGCCACCCTTGTTCCTCGATGGTCTCATCAGTCTCACCTCGGCGCTGGGCTTGCAAACCAAGTCCCATAGCTTGTTGTGTTCCTTCCTTGATCAAGACTCTCAACGCTTGTAATACACGGTCCAAGTTCTCGGTAGTGGTGATAAGCGTCCGATTCTTCAGCAGGCTGCGGGCGATCTCACCCGCAACAGACCGCCGCGTAGTATAAGACTGCGCTGTCAAGAGGGGAAGATAGTGTGGCAGAGCCAATGCAGTGAAGATCGAGACGTATGAGCGCAGAGGAGCGACGAGAAGATTTAAAAGGTTCTGCTGTGTCGGAGCAGAGTGCAGATCTGCGTGATCAGCATACTCTGCAGTCTCGCGGGTAGCGAAATCGAGAATCTGGTCGACGTATTCTAGCTGATTGGGGTACGTGTTCAACGCAAGATTAACGAGCGAAACCAGTAGTGCCATGGTATCTTGGATGGGGAGGCCACGCGATTTAATGAGGTTGACCACCTGCCCGTAAAATACATCGTAAAGCTTGACGTCTGTCGGGACTCCAGCCTTTTCATCTTTGTCGCCATTTGTGCTGGGGCTGGGCTCTGCCTCTGCTTCCTTTGCAGTTGCGGCCTCATCCGACTCCTTTGGCGTCTGCTCAACGCCGTTCTCCTGGGCAGCGTTCGCTTCGGCTTCGGCCTCAGCAGGTGCTTCCTTCTTGGACTCCTCTGCGAGTTTCAGGTTTTCGAGGAGTTTAGTAACCGCTTCTTCTTCGTTTTGCTTTCTAGATTCTGGATCAGCAGACGATTCGGTCTCGCGTGCCGCATAGGACGACAAGCGGTCCATAAGACCTATCACGATCTTCTTCAAATCCACATGCGGGTTGAGCCGGGAAATTGCAGAGAGCAGCAGGTCGAGCGTATGAAGGTGGAATTCATCCGGGAAGACCTTTGTAATCACTACAGCACTAATTTAGTACTCCGGCTCATCATGTAATGGCGAATGTACCCTTACCTTCCAGCAAATATTCTTGCGCCAACACGTCCCGACATTGGACAACTTGCTCAAGCAAAGCCTGCAGGATACCGGACTTGTAACCCTCCAGATCAACTAACTGACTAAGCCGGACAACGTTGCTTCCAACCAGAAGCTCCAACTCCCGGCGCTCTTGCATTCTCTTTTCCCGTTCCCGAGAGGGGCCCTGGTGCTGCAGTCGCACCCACAGCTTGTTCATCTCCACGAAGTTGGTTAAGACAAAATTGATCGAGTCTTGCATGTTACCCTCGGGGCCATCCCCGGATCCCGTGGGTAGATGATCCCTTGCCTGTCCGGAGAGGTAGTATCGCAAGAAAAGTCCTCGGATAGGATGCTGTACGCCTCGACTCATCTCCATCATGTCCTTCATGATTTCTTTAATCGGGGCATCCTCCACGGACATGTATACAGTGCCAACAGTGATCATCAGATATAGTCGCGGAATGATGTTACCGGCATATTGGACCAGTTCATACAGGTCCGCCAAGTGGTTGACTGGGTGGTTCTCTTTCAGGTAAACGGAAAGGTGTCGCAGCGCATCGAACACAGCCATGTACAGTTCGTAATATTGCTTCGGACCTAAGCTCGGCGTCCGTAGTTCAGAGACTAAGGTCGACCTGGACCAATTGACAAATCATGTTAGACCCTACACCAGTTGGTTCCACTGCTGCCTGGGGGGGGAGACCGAGAGGTTAAGCTCACCCGCATTTGAGCGCATCCATTAATTTTCCCGGGGTCTCTAGGCATTTTCGCATCATTTGTGACTGCTGCCGCACCACTCCCAATGCCTCCTCAAGGAGACGGCTCTGGTCTTCGGAGGGGGGTATCGGGGTGGCCATCGTGACGGATATGGTGGGAGAGTAGAGGGGAGAGTCGGGGGGCTGAGTATCGGCGGTCAACACCTGTCAAAAATGGCAGATGAGAGGTAGAAGTGCTTCAATGGCAAGGGAGCCGATGGTAAGAGCACTTAAGGGAGAAAGGATCAGGGAAATCCTGGTCCATAGACAGGAGAGAGGGAGGAAAGATTAATCAACAACAGCCGAAGAAGAGGCGCAGTTGGACTAACATGCGATCACATTCGATGGGGTCGCTGCTTGTTGTCTTATGTAAGGGAAGTAACTGACGTAAGGTACCGTACGGAGTCCCCGTACGGCGGGTGCCCGTTCGAGTTTAGCGCGGTCAAGTATCATACAAGTATATGCATCATTCTATTCCCATCTATATACTCACTGGCAATTTCATGCCATCTAAACTATCTAAATATGCCAACCCATAAAGAACTAGTCTGGTAGTTAAAGCAACGGTCGAAAGAAAAAAACAAGTAAACCCACCCGAAAAACAAATATGCCAAAGGAAAGACACAAAACGCCATATGCATATGTCTATCATCATCACATCGAACATCATGTTCAATCATTAAAACAAAACCAGCAAATGAGAAGGAAAGCGTGCCAGTGATCATCCGTCATTTTCATCAATCTTTTCATATCGTACCCGTCATTTCATTGTTCACTTTGCTTATCTTATAAGCGATGAAGTAGCCAATCATTCTGGCCAAGAGACGCAATCTGTCGCTCGCGCACATCCAGGCATATTTTGCATTTTGCATCGGCCTTAAGCCTCAAGCAATGTGCCGTTCGAGCTCCTCTTCACCACAGCATTGCTGTCATGAACGCGGGTGGAGTTGAGGGCATCCCGGAGGTAAAGAACAGCACGGTCAGTGATGTGCAAGTTGCGAGCCCTGATGCGGGAGTTGGTGCTGTTGCTGCGCGTAGTGATGGCGTTGGCCTCGGTACTGTTGCTGCGAGCGACAACAGCAGACGCAGTGTTATTGGTACGGACTGCCAGACGAGAGTTGACGATGTTGCTGCGAGCACCCAGACCTGTAGCAGTACCATTGCCCCTAGCGGCAATCTTGGACTCTGTGCTGTTTCCACGGGCAGTTAAGATGGCAGTACTGTTGCTTCGAGCGTTAAGGTGAGACACGGTGCCATTATGACGAGCAGTAAGATCATGAACCTCAGTGCTGTTGGTAGAGGAAGACCTCCGGAATCTCCGAGCAGTTGCGTTCAGTCCTCGAGCCACGATCGGGGACCCTCCGCTGGGAATGCCAGTTGACAATGGCCCAACGCTCCATGATGAGGGAGAAGGGGTACTGGAAGGGGATGACGATGGAGTGTGGGTGATAGTAATTGTCACCGGGGGCTGTGGAGGAGCGCCAACAGTAATGGTTTCGACGACGGGGGTCGGTTCGGCACTAGGTAGACCGCCAACATTCACAACCGAATATTGACCGTCCCTGCGCGCGAGGGTGTCATTTGCCCTAAGACGGAGGAGAGGAACTGCATGAGCACCAAGCGAAGAGAGGACTAAGAGCAATGTAGAGGTATGCATATTGAAGGGATTGGGAACGTGGCGGAGTTGTAACAGTGAAAAGAGAAAGCAAGGATTAGATTAGAAGCTCTCTATAGAATGAAGAATGAGAATAGTACAGAGGATAATGCCCCAGATAAACTAGGCAAGAGGAATATATCAACCCTGAGAAGAGGAGGGGTGGTCACTAATTTATGATTAGCAACTAGATAGAAAAGCCGGTAGTCCGTAGTCTAGAAGAGACTAAAAGCACTCAATTGATTTAGTCAATATCAAAAATTCATCATCGGACGGCAGAGAGACCCATCGGATGGGGTAATATGCAGGCTGGTGCATCCGCGATGGCCGAGGCGGCAGCCGTCAAAGGAGGCTGGGAGACCCTCGTCCACCCACGAGGGACCGCCAGCCACATTAATTTTAGAGACGATCGACGTCCACGCAATCACTATCACTTCCATGATGTATGTCCGATGTTTATTTTTATTCGGCAGAAGTCTGGTGTGGCTCTGCAGCCCTTCGAGTTTAGGCAGACAGGATTCACATGGAGGTACGTACGGTACATACTTCGGTGGACACGACGAGATAAAATAAGAAACACCTTTTTTTGCCCTGATTCAGTGCCAAGACTTCTTTAGCTGCGGCATCTGTGGCTGGAGAGCCCCACTTGCCGCCTGTGGCGTCGAGCAACGGCCAACGGCCAGAAGTTAATTTACTCTTTGTACAGTATTTTCATTAAGCATTATGCGCTTATGCATGATGCAGAATAGTTTAGAAAATGAGATTGATGCATCACGCTCAACACGCAATGGCCAAGACACGCAGTACATGATTGTAGTGGGAGCAACGTCAAGGCCAACGTCAGCATGTCCTTATATTTCTCCGACGATGCTCGAGTTTAGTATCCGACCGTTGGCGACCCGAGGGTTCGCATATTGCTAACTGTACTCCGGACTGCCTGGACACATGATCTTCTTGAATTCTTGGGTTCGCCGAGGCGCTCTCGACTAGTTGTGCTCCCTTACTCCGGAGTACAGTTATCATGAGACCTACTATGTAATTGGAATGTCGAAATCCCGGTATACGTAAGTTGCGATCAATGTTCGGGTTTAACCGTATGCAACTTGCATGTCACTTGGACCCTGAAAGGGATCTTCGGAATGAACCCTAAGGTTCTGACATGTCCTATCCAGCTCGTCTGATCTACCAAGAGATCCGCAGGATCTATCGAGTCCTGCAACTCTATTTACACACACCGTCTAATTATAGCTCTAGGATTATCGACTGACTTTTTGAAGTACTCAATTATGCAGGAAAACTGTGCACGATACAGAGAACCCCATCGACCATGCAGGACATACGTAATAAGACTAGCGGTCATGAACCTCGATCATTATAACAACAGTCGTTCTCAGCGTAAGATAGGGAGAACAACAACTATGTAAAAAAGTGGTTACGTAGCCAGATCCTCGACTCGAATCAGCCCGCAGCCCATACCAGCACTAGCCCACCCTGCGCATGCCTGGTTTGGATTCCAAGAGAGTGCGGTGACATGCGTTCCCTCTTCATAGATTGTGATCGTCATAACCCCGTTCACCATCTTGCGATCACCCATCATGTTCCGTAGTAGGCTGATGCTCTCAGCGCGGTAGCCATCGTGAAATCTACTGATACCCGAACCGCTTGCGTCGTCACCACGCGCCCACTCGTGCGTAAACCAGGTCTGTTGCCATTGCTTTTCTTTGACGTGCAGCAATCGCCGTAAGGGATTCGTCGCGACTACCGCACCGCTGGTGCACCCGTACATGACGCTGGGATGCCAGACGCTGCATGGGGACAGCGAAGAGACTGTGCTAGGGAACCGAGCTACTGCCGTCGTAGTATAGAATCGTCGCACAGCTAGCAGTCGGGCGAAGTCGTTCTCGTCGCTGGAGAGAAAAGAGTGTAGCAAAGGAGAGTATGTTAAGTACGGTGACCCCACTCGCATACGGTTAGAGTCCACCATGTCTTTTTGCGGGTCTAAAACCGACCAGAGCCGTGTCTCTCCGTCCATGGACGTGGTCGCTATTAGATGAGCATTTGTTGGATAAGCCGACGCTAGATTAAGAACGTATGTAGAATGGATTGGTTGGTAGAAATAAGGGAAAGGGTTTGGTGGAGAATTCGGCGAAGGCACAATGCTCCAAATAGCGACGAACCCGTTGGCACAGCCAACAGCGACATCACTCGGAGAGAGCCATGTTAAACATGTACACAAAGTCGATGGTGGCTTTGCTTCGAAGACTGGAGACTGTACTACGTCTATCGGACAATGTTAATATGATATAGTCCTGCTAACACTTGCACCAAAACTTACAGTACTCAGCCTGATTGGGGTCGCCGCTAAGCTTGATATCAAGGACTCTCAAATATCCATCTCCCCATATACCAGCAAGAAGCCCGACAGATTGCAGGGCGTCATCATCGTCCTCTTCCCGAGGGTCTCGACTCATTGGGCACCAGGCCAGTCGTCTTAGATCGCCCCAATTAGTGCATAAGGCCAGTCGTAGTTTTGGTTCAAAGTTCATATCAATGTGTTTTGTAAGAGACTCCTCCCTCTCGGCCTTGAACATCCAAAGCTGCAAGGCACATGGATACGGAGGGGAGGGTCTAAACGCTCGGGCACCACGGTCCTTGAACGGGTCCGGATACGCTTCTTTCTCCTCTTTTGATATCGGCGTCGAAACAGCCAGATACTGGGTGAGGCCGGGTTGATTTGGAGCCCAAGCCATACACTGAACCTTCTGTCCTAGGTTGATAATCCACCCTTCACGCTTCTTTCGAGTTCGACCGGTAGAGTCTTCCTGTGCAGAAGCTTTACTTTTAGACTTGCCTCCAGTGGCAGGCTTTGCTTTCTCTCGAGCCTTAACCTCCCCAAAAGCATCTCCAAAATTGAAAGACTCATGCTGCCCTAACGTGAACACCTTCTGATCATTAACGGGCCCAATCAGCACTGTATGCTTCTTCTCCTTAGCCTGCGGTATGAACTTCCAGAAAGCTTCTTTCTCAGAGATTGACCCCAGACGCTGGCGCTTCCTAAACCTCCCTCCCACATCATCATCGTAATACCAATCCCACCCTTGCGTCCTCTCCCTCTCCATCTCCTCCGGCTCAACACCAAAAGTCGGCCCAAAGCCACAATCCGGCACATCCGGCGCCTCATTCAGCGACGCACGAGTCGGAAACCCAGAATCAAGGCCCATGGACCACCGCTGCCGCGCATAAACAACAGACAACAGATCCTTCTCATCAGTGCCAAACGTGATCGTCATATGGAGCATCTTGCCCATATGCTCCATCGAGCTATGAGTGCCACGCGAATGCAACTCATCCTTTGACAGCATCGCCAGGTCATTCCCAAGCCGTTTTCTCTGGAGTTTCGGCCGAGCCACAACGGCCTTTTGAGCTCCGCGCCCGCCGTCAGAAGCGGCATCCTCCTCCTCGTCGGCTTCTTCGTCGTCGTCGTTTTCACCAGCTACCTCCTCCTCGGAGCCCTCGTCTTCATCTTCTTCCTCTTCCTCTTGCTCCTCATTCGCCTGGAACTCCTCGTCGGACGACCCGTCGCTGACGGGCTCTTTCCCCCCCTTGCGCGCCTTGGGCCCCCCGTCCGACTCGTCGCTCACGCCTGCGGCCTCAAAGGGGTCATTCGTGTATTTTGTCCTACCGCCCGTGAAGCGGGTGGATCTGCGTGCGCGCGGCATTTCGTTCAAGTCACTCTCACGTCAAAGATACCTCGGAAAGCGAGCTAGTAGAGAGATGAAAATAAATAACCGATATCAACTAATCTGAGGAAAGGGTCATGTCCGGATCGAACAAACAACCCACAACAAGCTAGCTCCACAGTCCTACTTGCTCAAACAGCCAATATAGTCACAGTCTGCCATGAGAACAGAGTCCACATTCATTCAATGGTACGAGCCGGACATCCATCCGTTCATACTCTTTGAAGTTTGCGGATTGTCTTGGCGGATCTGGACTGTGTACGTAATTTTACCTGGGTTTTTTTTTGGCATCCGGTACGCTGGTGGAACGGGAGGGGGGGTGGAAAATTACCGTGCCGCTTTTGGGTTAACTTTTGTATGTTTCAAGTTTGTACAATAGTATTACCAATGTACTGTATGTTATACCAAATCGGGGAATTTTTGGGTATTTGGTTGATTGTTGGTGAGATTTGTGTCTTCGATGAGGATAGATATGTTTGTATCTTTGGTTTGAGTGTGAGAGTTATATTGAGGGAATTGGAAAACACTGCTGCTGCTGCTGCTCAATATCACAGGCATGGGAGCAGCTTTCGACCCCACCTCCTATCCTCTTCCTCGGTGGGCCGCTATCACTATGCATCGGTGCCCGTCAAACGTCATTTCATGGGACTATAATCTCACAGCTTTTCTCTAGTCTAAGGTATTATAAATTGGACTAGTTGGACTGTTGAAATTATATCGTGCTCTCGCTCGTCCATCCTTTCCAAGCTTACAGACGTAAACCCGCCATACATACACCATGTCTCAATCCCACGCTGGTGTCCTCCACGAATATGTACGCAAACCCATCCAGCCATACGAAACCAAACGCGCTAACAGAGAACCCAGGCCCCAAGCTAACGGCCTTTGAATTCAATCCAAACCCCCAAAAGCAGCATAGCCTGCTCTTCGTCGGTGGGCTCACCGACGGCCTCCTAACAGTCCCCTACGTATCCGCCCTCGCAAAGGCCTTCGAATCCACAGAATGGACCGTCTTCAACGTCCTCCTCTCCTCGTCCTACCTCGGCTGGGGAGTCGAAAGTCTCGATAAGGACGTCACCGAGATCGCGCAGTGCGTGAACTTCGTCCGGGGCCTGAAACCCCAGGGCAAGATCGTTCTCATGGGCCATTCAACCGGTAGCCAGGACGTCCTGCATTACCTGCACTCCCCGAATCCGCTCCCCGGGCAGGAAAGTGCTCGTCCGGTGCTGGATGGGGCAATCATGCAGGCTCCTGTGTCGGATCGGGAGCATATCTTGCATTTGGCGAACTCGAATCAGGAGGTTCGCGGGGCGTATGAGCAGTTGGTGAATTTTGCGAGGGCGCAGGCGCCACAGTCGCTGTTGCCGCTGAATCTTACCGCCGTGGTCGGATGGCCGGATAATACGGGGATTAGCTGTCGGAGATTTCTGAGTCTCGCGAGCCCCGACAGTCCAGAGAAGCCTGCCGAGGATGATTTGTTTAGTTCCGATCTGAAGGATCAGAGGTTGAAGGAGACGTTGGGGCGGTTGCGGAGAGGGGGTTGGTGAAGGGCAAGTTGGCGGCGTTATATTCTGGAAATGATGAGTATGCTCTGCCATCGGTGGATAAAGAAGCCCTTTTGCGCAGGTGGAAGGAGGCAACGAATGCTGGTGGGGTGGAGAAATGGAGTGAATATAGCGGCGTCATTCCAGGGGCCGCGCACAATGTGAAGGATGAGGGTCAGGATTGGTTGGTGGAGCGTGTCCTTCAGTATCTGAACAGTGTGTAGTGTGCTGGAGAGGATACGGTCAGGGCACCATGAACGGTCGAACCACACATGAAAAGATGGAATCAAGCATTTTGGTATTTAATGTACATGAAACAAAGGTCTAACGAGGACCAACACATCAACAAGAAAGATTAAGAAAACTTTGCCGCAAGCGAGAAGAAAACGGAGGGTATACTAGTATATCGAAGGCCACTGAGCGGCCCCTGAACAAAGACCCCAAACAACAGAGGCCAAAGAAACCATTCAGACCTTCAGCCACAGGGTAAGCACGCCCTTCAAGTACTCCACAATCTCAGAACCACCCAGCTTGCTCTCTCCGTACAACCGATCAACGAAGGTAATCGGGCACTCTTGAACCTTGAAGCCCATGGCCTTGGCCCGTACCATCATCTCCATCTGGAAACTGTACCCCTTGCTCTGGGTGCTATGGATAACCTTCTCCAACACACTCTTCTTGTACAACCGGAAGCTGCCCGTCAAATCGCTCACCCCGGGCATGAGCATGACATCGGCGATGAGGTTGGCCGTCCGCGATGTAAACTTCCGGAATAGATCCCAGCCGTACACGCCACCCTTGACGTTGTCGCGACTGGCATACCGCGTGCCCGTAACAATATCGGCGTCCGATTCCTTCTGAATGCGGATCATCTCCGGGATGAATTTGGGGTGGTGGCTGAAGTCGGCGTCCATGATGATGACAAAGTTGCCCGTGGCGTACTGAAGACCGTGCACGTAGGCAGTTCCAAGACCGAGCTTGCCCTCACGCGGCTTCAGGTTGATATGTTCAGGGCCCCAGAGCTTCTGCAGCTGTTTGGCGACTTCGAGGGTGCCGTCGGGGGAGCCATCGTCGACGATGACAACTTCCCAGTCCAAGTTGCTATCGGTGGAGAGCGGTTAGCCGTAATCGGCGCAAGGGATGGAGTATCGGAGAGGATATGTCAAATAGCAAAGGGGGAGGCTAAAGCTCACTTTTCACGGAAGGTGCGCTCCAACAACCAGCAGATGATAGGGAGGTTCTTCCGCTCGTTGTAGGTTGGGAGAATGACCGAGTACTTGTTCTTTGCGGCGGCCATGTTGATTGTTGCAAGGGAGAGATTCCAAGGAAAACGTGGGGAAGATACGTTGCGACAAAGACTCCGTCCGCAATTGACTATTCGGTGTCAGAGAGTAGTAAGCTGCGTAGGTGCTGTGAGTGATGCTCCTGAGCGATGGGTTTGCTTGGCGGCGACCGCGGGAGATCCGCGTTCAGGAACCCGTGGCCTTTCTCCAGCCTCGTGGCGGTTCCATCATGACTCCGTGGCAATACAACCGTGACCTAATTCCCCAGGGTGATCAAGATCAGAAAGACGTACGGAGTAGATATACAAAATTTAAGCCACATGAGTGTCTACGATTTGGAAGTACGAACGTCTAACCTTAAGTTGTAGCACCTAAGAATCTATCTAGGGCCCTGGGGTGTAAAAACTTATAGCACCGTTGCGCGCTCGGGCTGATGTCAAGACTGGGATGCTAATGATGAAGATCCACCAAATGCCGTTTTCGAATGGGTTTCAATTTCTAAACCGCGTCCCATTCAATTAATCATATAGTAACTTTCCCAATTCCACCCGACCATAAGGGATATCGCCACGAGCCACACCACCCGTCCAGGCTTGTGGCCTTTCTCAAAACCCTTTCGATGGTTTCCCTTCATTCCCAAGTTGATTGTAAGGTCGATCGTACCGGTGCTCCATCTCTTCGTTATGTTTCTTCACATCATTGGGCACATCTGACTTCACGTTGCCTTCAGAGTCAATATTGGGTGAATGGCGTCCGTCAGTAATCGTTGGTTTTGCGTTGTTGGAGGGTGACATCCGAATAGGTCTACCTTCTGAATCCTCCTTATCTCGATCTTCTTGGGATGTAGAGGATCGGGGCTGAGAGTTTGAAGATGCTGTTGAGCCCTTGCTGACATCTGGGGCAGATGGTCCTACATAAGTGTTGTCAGATTCGGCCCACTGTTATGTCGGTTCTATCCAATTCACGTACCTGGATGTTCAATGTCTCGCGTGGGAGTATTCCGCGGATTGTTGGGCTGTTGAGCTTTCGTCTCTCCTTCCCCGCCGTAGGAACTATGAGCGTAGGCCCGCCATGACAGAGGAGAAACCTTCCTGGAACAGTAGAGTGAAGGGGTCGATGGATTGACCACCCTCAACAGGGAGCCTCTGCGCAAGATTGGATTCATATCGGATCGGAATTGGGGTAATCAATATGGATGGATGGAGCGTGAAGAGATGTTGTTTCGCGATATTATTTCGATTTGGAATATTTAATTACCGCGGATGTAAATCTAAGATTGTGCGACCTCTTGGTTTTTAACTAATTAACGAAATTCTCCCTGGTGGCACTCGTTCAGACGTTGAATCTCTGTTGATCGTCGGCAATGGAACCGGTGACGTCTTGACACGGTCATACTCTACAGGACCCGACTTATTGGGTGAGAACGAGAATGCTCCAGTTCTTTAGATTACTAAGTGAACCAAGGACAATCGAATGAGAAAACGAAGATCAGGTTGTGATCATTTGATGATCGAAAAATTATATTCGCCTATTCTGTCATGAAACCGGAACCAGTTCGACGACGGAACTGTCAAGTCATACGGTCACAAATAAAACCATGACCACCGGTATGGACAGTTAACTTGGGACACGAGCAGTTAAATATAGAAAAGTAGTCCAAGAAAAAGCCAAAAAGTCTGTTGGCCCAATGAAAAGAAAACGATGGACTGAGATTGGCCACCTGCACCGATCCAAAAAAAACGCCATAAAGTTGCGCCGGAACAAATCACGAAACATGCTGGACAAGACACTGGAGACAATGGCGTCAAAGCACATCATGGAAGACCAAAAATGACACGAGACAGGCCGCAAGGGGAACCGAAAGTGTACGATGCATGCCATAAACTCTGTAAACAATGCGAGACGTTCAGCACAGCCAAGATGCTGACCGCAGAAGAGAACCAATCATTCGTATGCACATGAAAGATAATGGACCGTTTCCACCGTTGGTAACGCCGACGCTTTACCTTCACGAGGGAGTACCAACCGATACTCCTCGGGGTTTATTGTAGATACCCTCTCTAATGACTCGCTAATCCGTCAATGCGACACAATAGCACACATGCTCATACTGTGCGGTCGCCGTGTAAGTCTGTGTCGCACTCGCAGAGTACTTGAGCGTTGTCGTCGGTGTCGGCTCCAATTCCTTGATTTGAATCGTCTGTTGTAATATGGGGCTAACGGAGCCGTCGTCCATAACTTGCATCTGCTGGCAATAGGGCGACTGGGCCTCTGGGTAATCTCTCTTCTCATCCATTTTGATTCGAAGAGGGTAGTTGGACACCGAGCTCGAAGAATCCGTAGCCTGTGAAGATGGCAGGTGTGTCGAACTGGAACTGTATTGAGCTTCCTTAGTGGATTGATTGAGGTACAGGAAAAATTCCATCACGGTGCTGTTCCACCAGCAAAACCAGGGTTTGTCGCCCGCCCGCGCCGTCTGCAAGCGATGGAATGCGCCTGCCATGACATCATCCTCACTGATAGCACGTTTTGAAGAAACTGAACTAGACGAGAAGGTGTCTTGGGGTACAATAACCAATTTATCAAACAAGGAAAAGAAGGTCAGGGCGGGACCGAGACTGAGGTCGCTGGAATCCATCATTAGGCTAAGTGACTGCGTAGGATTGGAAAAGTATGGTGCTTGAGCGCCATAAGTGAAAGACGACGAAATCGGTTCCCTGGCGAAGGTGATGTTACGCGATGATTCTGTTCCGGTCAGGGACACAGGTATTTTCCCCGACTTCATGCAATTCCACGAGGGATTGTAATCTTGCTCAACAATACAAAATTTCGATGAATTCTTCGGATCCGCAGGATCCAGTAATTCCCAGTAGGCGCAGCTGGTAAATTTGTAGGAATCGTGGATATGGGGGTGGCGTCCATCCGGGGGGTTTCTGTTTTGGTGACAATCTTCGGACCTTTCGGGTGATCGTTCTCGTCATTCGCTGCCTTTTTTGCTCCCAAAACGCCCCCAATGACACCTCCAATACATGCTCCCACCAGCATCACGACACCGACCAAAACAAGGGTCCAGACCGGTAATCCACAGCATGCCTTCTTTTTACCTTTACTCTTTAGCTTCTCCTCAAATGCCATGACACCGGTGACTGGTGCTGCGGTCGACCGCTCTTCATCATTATCTCTTCTATTCGCCATATTTTCCGCAACCAACGTATTCGACGATACTTCCGAAACTGGCGGCGGGGGGTGTTCATTGGGGCTATGAGTATTATCGCGTAGAGTGACGCCTGCGTCAGGAGTAGGATCGAAAGTACCCTCAACCTTGGGAACCACCGGATCGGGATACCGCGAGTAAGGTGGCAGCTGTTCTCTATGGCCATCGGGCCCGATCAAGTCCCCTACGTCGTCATCGGCACGATTGGGAGGTCGTTGATATGCCTGAGGGTGTCCGGGAAAGCCCACTGGGGGAATCATAGCATTGTCCATCTCTTCTTCCGCCACCACATTTTGTGGGTACATCGCATATGGATGTTGGGGTGCATTGGCATCGCCCAACGGTCGCTCCATCGGCCGTACTGTAGACGTAGTCGCGATACTGGGCGAACGACTTACCCCTACCTGTGGATACATCGCATACGGATGGCTCGGGCCTGTAGCCCCAGTGTAAGGGCTCAGCGCCCGGGGAGGCATGGAAAATCGTGACGAAGTGCTCTGACTGCGCTGTGCTATGGACGGGGCGGTACTAGTGGACGAGGCAGAGTTGCGGTTGGTGAAATCGACCCCCTTTGGGGGCAGACTCGACCGATTTGGTGATTCATCGAACGAGACCCGAGCATCATCCCCAAATGGATTCTCTGTTACCCCGAGATCATTTGGCGTTGTGTTGTACAGTTTTTGTTGTTGTTGAGGGAAAGACGAACGGAGAGTATTAGATGATGCGATTGATGAAACAGATGGACTTCGAGGAGTGAGGGTGGCTTGTTCGGAATCAATTTGCTCTAGCGAATATTCATCGGAGAAGACATTAGGGTTGGAGGAGTGACCAGACATAGAACGCTGATGCATTGATTCGGCGTCTTGTGTTGAATTATGCTGCTGAGACGGGGATTGAGAGGATCGCGAGAGCGAGCGAGAATGGTCGGATGAGAAACGCCCCGGCATGGCGTTGCACAGCCCTGGCGGGCTTCCTGGCTTATTCGATCAATCCGTCAAAAGGAGTGAATCAGTCACCTGAGACGACTGAGTAGGCTAACGGACTGAATGGGTTGCAAGAGGCGAGAAGCGGTGAAAAAGGCAGGGGGCCTCCCAGAGCTAAAAGAGTGATGAAAGAGGGTGAAATTCGAAATTAAGGATACCCGAGTGAGACGGAGGGGGGCGCACAGAGAGCGGAGGGAGGCGAAGGGGGGGAAAGGTAGATGGGAGAGGGAAAGAGGGGGGAGTTAGGCGATGATCACGTCGAGATGGTAGTTCAGTAGTGGTTGGGCGGTGGTCGTGTTTGAACTGGAGCGATTGAAGGATTGGGGAAAAGAGAGGAGAAAGAGAGGTTGTGAGAGGATGAGAGCGGCAGAGTTGGACGCCTGGGAGCCTGAACCCCCAGAGGGACTAGCGGGAAATCGGGGGGAAAGTGAACTAAAAGTGGTCACTTTGCACTAAGTTGTTTTGGAGGGAGGCGAGAGTGCCTTGATTGACTACTTTTTCCGATCGTGCCCATGGTTGGCAGAACTTTTTCGTGCTTAGCTTCGGTCATTCTCCTTCATTTCTTCTTCCTTCTCAGTGTTTTTCTTTTCTTTCTCTATTTTTATTTTTTACACCTGTAAATTTTTATTTCTTTGCTCCCTGATTATATTTGTTCCAATCTCCGTTGTTTCCTTCTTCCTCAATAAACCGTTCATGATCTGTTTCTAATTCAAGGTGCGGGTGATGGTTGCTCAGCCTCGCCACAATGACACTAACAGTCTTTAGATCCGCACCCCATCAATATAGTCTTAGTCGACTTCGTTAAGAACATAAAAGACAATTAATAATATAATACATAATAAAAAATCTACCGAAATGAAATCATGAGTTCAGTGTTCACTCCCTCGCTTCAATGAAACAATCTGATACCGGGTGATCCTCGCCTGCATTGATTGGCGCCGTGAGGCCACACCACGCGAATGGCTCTGGGCTGAAACATACCCAACGACCTATCACTGGCAGAGTTGGGCCCGGAAGCCCCTCCGCTGGCTCGGATACCTGTGCCACTCCCGTCCATCCATGACTACTACTAGTAGTATTTGACTGTCCAGTTATTGAAATTCCAAAGTTTCACCTATCAATTCGCATTGTAGTGACATTCTACCCCAATTCTTTCCCGAATATCCAAGGTGTGAAGGCTCGGACAACTTCCACCAGTACCGGTGCAAGCGGCATAACATCCTAGCGACCACCGACAGATTCCAAATCCAAAATTGCCCCCCGCTTAGCACTAAAATAAGGGATCATGGAACGGTTGGTGGACCTTCTTCCAAACACCCTGCAGTGCCTGGACCGGAAAAACTCTATCTGGCCGAATGCGGAAGACCTCAACGATGATCGGCGTGATGAGGATTCCTCGCCCGCGTCATAGCATTTTTCTTTACCACCGTATCTTATCCTCTTCCGTAAAAGACGTTGAATGATGACAGAGGCAACGGGGGAACATGCGGGTGATCTCAGAGGGCCAAGAAAAAAAGGGAAAAAAAAAGAAATGATTGATCTGCTTGTCCAATACTCTCCGAGTCAATCTGTACCAAAATTTAGGCAGATATCCGTAACAGTCACATAGTAACATCCCTGCTATTCGGTACCGAACATGGTATTGGTTTGGTTCTCCAAACAGACCGCCCGCGTTCGACTCTGGAGTAGTTGGTTGGGACCAAGGGTTAAAGGATCAATAAAAACACAACCCATTCGATGAAAAAAAAGAAAAAGAAAAAGAAAAAGAAAAACCATCTAGTGGGTAACGAATCATAAGCATTCGAAATGTTAAGCATATCCTGTAAGAGAACTAATTCATCCTGTCAAGTCCACTAATGTATGGGTCTTTCTTCATGATCATTCCACTAACGATCCCACCCGGCAAGACGTCCCCAGCAGACACCCAATTGAGTCCTGAGGTAGACGGAGGACAAGAGAAATATTACATATATGGTCTAAGACAGAAATTGCTACCTGCATCGGCCCCTACTAGGTTCCATTCTGGTCAGAACCTGAATGCAAGTAGTATATGTAAAAGAAACGCGTTTTGCGCTATCAATCAAATGGTGAACTCTCAACGGCGAGAATAGCCTTTCGTCTAGCAGAGCTGGTGTCTGTGACTAGATCCCACTCACCACGACAGCGGTTGACCCACACAGCAGTTTCCTTATCCAGATACCGAGCTTCTAGAACACAGTAGACGTTGGATAACACCGGTCGTGTCAATTTCGGTACACAAAGATTTTGCGATATCCGATGCTAAGTGGATCACAAGCATGAAATCCGTCAGTGTTCTCGGGTTTATGAAATGGACCCGTTGTTGATTGGTGTAATTATTTGACAGTAAAGCCCCAAACAGTCGGACTCACAGTCATGGCTGTCTCCTCAAAGCGAGAATGTCAGATAACTTCACCTGACCTTTCTCTCCCCAGCCTGCTACTCCGCTTTGGACAGCAGGCCTGACGTGTGTATACCAGGTCCATGCTCGTCGATCCAACTCCTCTTTGCTGAGAAACGGAGCCCAAGACTGACATACCAGGTCAATGGACCGCAGTAGATTTCTCAAACATGTCTCTTTCTCGGCGTCTGTTTGAGAGACGCGTTTCCGTTTCGGCTTGTCTGGTGTTGGGTTAGTATCCTTTGGTAGTTCTGTAAATGACTTAAGTAAATATGACCGCGCAGCACCTGGCGTGAAAATTGGAAGAGGTTCATTTGTGGTGGAGGCCCCAGTCGAGTTCCCACGATGTGCGCTTCGCAGTGCCTCGAGGTCAATCCCCCATAACGGTGGCATGCCGTTTGAGGTATCTGAATTCGAAACATCCTGGCCTAAGATATCATCGGCCACATGGTAGATATCTTCATCTTGTTCTGAACTAACCACATCCACGGACTTACCCTCCCTGGGATTGTAGTCCCACCTTTTAAGAACCTTGATTTCTCTTCCAAGGACTTTGACAACAGGTTGTCCTTCTCCCCAGCCCTCCTGGTCAGCGGGGTTCTCACTTTCAATACCCAGACTGGCAGCTTTGGAGCGACTATTAGCGCTAACAACTGCCTGAGCGAGGCTAAGTCTGCTAGAGATTGGCTGCTCTGGCATAGTATGCTTCAGCACACAGACTGCAAAAGCCAGCACGAGAGGTGCTCTATTCGTGAGTAGGACAACCTTTGACAACTCATCTTCGGTCGCAGAGGTGGTCGGAAGAGCGAGTGCACATTCTATGTCAAAAGGGGTGGTAGTATCTCTCTGATCCGAGCCTCTTGCCTTTTTGCGAGGAGATTCTGTGCTCCCGGTTGAAGCTTCACGCTTTCTGGAAACTCTCTTCGCTGCGTTCCACACCTGCTTCGCCAACTTATCGTTTTTGAAGATCTCTTGGATAGTCTTGATGTCTGACTTGGAGATTTGCTCAGGACTAAAGTAATATCAGTCACACACCATCCTCACTATGGATGGGGAGTCGAATTATCCATACGATGTGAGGCCGGCTTTCTGAAGCTCCATGACCTTACCCATAGCAGTTGCGAGAGGGACCTTGGCATCTTGGGATAGGAATCGTAGTAAAGCTGGTACCTGGGACGCCATGGCAGTCTATCTATGTGCTTAGTCGTATGCAATGTCTTTAGCAATCAATAATTCCTGTAGCGAGGTGAAAAGAAAACGTGAGGGGAGTTGACAGGCAATGATTGAACAAGTTACCTCAAGCTGTACTTCGTTGGTTGGTTGATTGTTACTCGCTGCCTCAGGCTACAACAGACTTCCCGTCTCCGCCCCGACAGCTTTCAGCAACTCCAACATTAAGCACTCCGCAACCCTATAGTCCCAGTGAGCTATACCAAGAGATTCGCTGCGTAGCAGCTGACTCACAATGTCTGACGATTCGAAGCCTAAGGGGTTTCCAGACGTCTCTGCAAAACTTTCGGCCCTACCTAAGAAATCACTCTTCGAGCGCCAGAAAGCCGAAGCCGAAGCCAAGCGTGCCCGAGAACGAGCTGAAACCGCTGCTGTTTACGAAGACTTCGTCAAGTCATTCGAAGATGACTCTCCCGCGCCAGACCGACCGTCTGCAGATGGAAGGCTAAACAGGTTTAACCCCAAGAGTTCTGGATTTGGGGGGGGGCCTGCAAAACGGCATTTTACCAGCTCCGGCCCGCGCATGAGCGGGCCTGGTACTTTAGGACCACCGCCGCCATCTCTTTCGCGAAAACGTACGCATGAAGGGTTCCAGCCGCTACAAAGAAACCGGGATTTTTCGCATGGAGTGCTAGGGTTTGAGAATACTGCTTCGCCAGCCGTGGCTTTTCGCACCTCCGACGATGAGGAGGATACAACTGTTGATACGAAAGAGGCCGAGCGTGCTGCAGCTAAGCCCACGCTGTACTTGGCGTCGCTACCTCCTGGCACTTCCCCGTCTGTGATTAAGTCGTTAATACCGTCAGTTTTGTCAGTGGATAATGTCAAGCTCCTACGTCCCTCTGGTCAACCATCGGATCGGAAATCGATGTCCGCCATCGTGACTCTGGCAAACGAGTCTGCCGCCTCGGATATAGACAGCACAGTCAGCGCGCTTCAGAACAAATACTTGGGATGGGGATACTACCTGTCGATCTCGAGACACCTATCCTCTGCTGCCATCAGCTCGACGATGCCAGTAACTGTTGGCCTATCATCCACAAGCTCTCTTCCTTTTGGTGCCAAGTCCATTGTTCCTGAAATGCAAGGAAGATTGAATCGTGCTCCACCACCCGGGCTGCATCGCGGTGGATTCGCGCCCCCGGCTTCGTACGGGCCATCTTTTGGTAGAAGTGGTCCCAACACCCAGGTCGAGGTGAAAGCGCCGGCAGACCTGAAGCAATTGAGACTAATACACAAAACATTGGAAAACTTGTTAAACCATGGTCCGGAATTCGAAGCTCTCCTCATGAGTCGGCCAGAAGTTCAAAGAGAAGAAAAATGGGCATGGATATGGGATGCAAGAAGTGCCGGTGGGGTATTTTACCGATGGAAGCTATGGGAAGTCCTTACCAACAGCTGTTCGAGGGGGAACCAACGAGGAAAACCTAGGAATTCATTATTGATCTTCGAAGGTGGCGCTCACTGGGCCCCCCCGGAAGGCAATATCAAGTTTGAATACACCACTCAGATGGATGAGTTTGTCTCTGACGAGGATTACGACTCTTCTGATGAGGACCTCTCTGATGTGGAAGATGAGAGACGTCAACATAGTGGAGCACCTCCCGCTGATGGTGTGGGTGCCAGTAATGATGGGCTAGGCTATATGAATCCACTCCAGAAGGCCAAATTAACTCACCTCCTCGCTCGTCTCCCGACGACACATGCGAAGCTACGGAAAGGCGACGTCGCGCGTGTTACTGCTTTTGCTATTGAACATGCAGGGGCAGGTGCAGAAGAGGTTGTGGAGATGATTGTCTCAAATATAAAGGAACCATTTGCTTATACAGGGGCTAATCCTGACCGCGAAATGGAAAAGGGTGCGGCTCGGCGAGAACAGGCTGCAGATGTCGCCAACGATGCAGAGGAAGCTCACTCTCATTCTAAGGGCAATTTAGATACGTCTTCCGCGAAGTTGGTGGGCCTCTATCTTATCTCCGACATCCTCTCCTCTTCTGCCACCAGCGGCGTGCGACATGCTTGGCGGTATCGGCAATTGTTCGAGTCATCGTTAAAAGCGCATCAAATCTTCGAGCATCTTGGAAGATTGGAGAAAGACTACAATTGGGGTCGCCTAAAAGCGGAGAAATGGAAGCGAAGTGTTGGAACTCTGTTGCATCTGTGGGAAGGCTGGTGTGTCTTCCCGCAATCGAGCCAGGAACAATTTTATGGGGTTTTCGAGAAACCGCCGCTCACGGAAGAAGAAATACGAGAAGAAAAGGAGAAGGCCGAAGCCGAACGAGCCGCCAATGCATTCTCCAGGAGTAAAAATCGCTGGAAGTCTGTGGAAGAAGACACAACGACACAGAAATTTGACCCAGGTCGGCCTCCTGAAGCTAAGATTAGTCGTATGGATATTGATCAAGAACATACTGCTCCCGGAGGAGAATTCGATGGAGAGCCGATGAGCGATCTTGACGGAGAGCCAATGGAGGACAGCGATCTGGAAGTCCCGGAAGGCGAACCTATGGAGGAAGACAGCGCGCTTGTGGAAGAAAGTCGCTCGAAAGAGCAACCAGAGAGGCAGCCAGAGCCCTCAGCTCAACCGGAGCCCCAGCGGCCAGTTCGCAAACCTCGACCAAAGGCGGAAGATATGTTTGCGGATTCCGATTCGGAGTGATATGTCCTGTTATGAATACGATCTTCACTATGTAGTATTAGGTAGGAGTAACTACTTGGTTTGATACCACTTCTAGTCCACCGTGTTGAACGCTAGAGATATGAGGATTCCATTTTCTTCGACGCGATACTAGGTAGTAAGTACTAAAAGTAATGGATATGCGCAACAAATCCCGCATCCATGGAAGTCGCAATCAACCACGGAGGCGTCATTGGTTGCCATGGGCGCCCTGCCTGAGGCAGCGACGATGATTGGGCCCAAACTGTATTCCAGAGCCCCACAATGCCTGAAATACTTTCGATGTTGATATCAGCCCGGCTTTTCCTCCCCTCTCTCTGTCCCCGACTCCAGCGTTATACCCTTTAATTCTAATACTCAGTCTTATCGCATCCCCCCAATCCGTCAAAATGGCCGGTAAGTCATGCTTGTGCTATAGTTATCCCTCTCACGACGAATCTATCAGCCTACTTTTGCTGGTTGCTTTCTAATGCCCCTCCTTAATTCATGACCCCTCCAAGATGAGGAGCGCAGGCATTCAACGCACATGGGAAGATAGTTAAAGCTAACACATGAATCCTCAACCGTCTAGACTTCCAGACCGTCGCTAGTGAGTGATATTTCTTCACGTTCCCTCGTCGTCTCAGATAAAGACGCGCTGAACGACGATCATGACTCCCCACCCATCAACACGGACTACGGGACGAGACAAATCGCAATGACTATTTCTAACAACAATTGCAACCAATAGAGCAGTTCGTTGAGTTCTACTACAACACCTTCGATAACCAGCGCCAGAACTTGGCTGGTCTCTACGTATGTCTTCCGCTATGCGCAGGGCTTGAACGCAAGAGCAGGGAAAAACTAATCTTTCTTTTTTTCTTGTGGGGATAACAGCGTGATAATTCTATGCTCACTTTCGAGAATGACTCCATTCTGGGCGCTCCTAGAATCATTGAGAAGTTGACTGTGAGTCACACCAGAGCGGGTAGTCAATAGCACTGCTAACTGGAATCGCTCCTTGCAGACTCTTGCCTTCCAGAAGGTCTCTCACCAGGTCAGCACCCTTGACTCCCAGCCTTCAAATGAGAATGGCGGTATCCTTGTCATGGTGACTGGTGTTCTACTTGTAGGTTTTTGTTTTTTTTTTCTCTCCCATCCATGGACGGTTGAGGTTGGATTATTTGCTAAACTATCCCGCTTCTTTCTACTTTTAGGTCGATGAGGAGCAGACCCCCATGAAATTCTCCCAGACTTTCCAGCTTTCGCCTGACGGAGCTGGAAGCTACTACGTTTTCAACGACATCTTCCGTCTGGTTTTCGGTTAAGTGCGGAATCTCGGAGGCCGATGTTGTAGGTTAGGCTCTGGGCGGGGATCCAGCTTATGAATATTATGATTATGAGGGGATAACAGCTCTGCTGCTACTTCTTCTACTGCGAGAATGACTTGCTTCGACTTCCTAGTTGCGGGGTAGTAGTGTGGGTATTGGACGTTACTCTCCTGTTATACACTAGTTAGACTTGAAACTATATCACATCGTCTACCGGGGCTTTTGCCCTGCGTCCTGTCTTGTTGTCTTCCTGTTGCCATGCCAACAGTACAGTGGACGAGTTGCCTCAATTCCAAGCAAAGGAAAGGTCTACCGCATCGTACCCGAGGCTCCAAGCCGCATATATACTTACATTCCTCGTCTGAAAAATGAATATCCAAAAGGTCAATATCCGAAAAATCGAAACACGGGCAGCAATCGTATGAAAGTTGTCCAATCACTCTCATACTGGAGCCGATCATTGGCTCTGAAGAAGGGGGGTCTCTTCGGAGGGACGCGACTCTTGCTCATCGCGCACATCATTCACCACTGGGCTGTCCTCCCCGTGACTGTGTCCCTTGTTCGGCCCCAAATACTCGAAGAAAACGCTCAGTACGAGTAGCAGACCCTGTAAAGTCGCAGTGATAAGCAAAACACCCCATGTACTCCATCCCTTTGGGCCTAATCTAGCCGCAAGACTCGCAGCCCAAACAAAGCCACCCGGTGTCTGTATACACATCATGGGGATGCTCAGACTACCGACACAGCGCAGTTTGACAGTGGTGTAGATCTGAGGGAAGTATTGAATCGAGGAAAGGATCGCGGCTAAGATACCGCAGAAGTTGGACCAGGACTGCAGAGAGGCGGGCCGTTTGAGTCCAATGGTGATAGTGGCAATAAGCATTACGGAGATGTGTAGAATACAGATGGCGCCTACGATTAAGGCGGTCCGGTAGGTCGGGCCTTGCGGTCTTGGCTTGGAGGTTGGCGATGACGACTGTACATCTCGAGGGAAATAGAGGATGTATAAGAATAGGCTGGAGAGTAGTTAGAAGGCAGTCGCTTGTTAGTGATATGGATATAGGTTAATTGCCACATGGATAAGTCGCTTACATGACAAAGAAGCAAAGGCACTGTGTTCCAATCTGGAGGATGCCTAGTAATCCTGCGAAACAAGCCAGGCCGTTGACTTCACTACAACAGGAAACATCCTGCAGACTTTGTTGTTGGGATAGCACGTTTGCTAAAGATGACGAACCAGAGACTGTTCCCAATAGGACAAAATACGGTGAGATGCCGTAGGAGCTCTTTAGGGAGATGATTCGGTAATGCTGAGGAAGGTAGGATAACAGTATACCGAATAAGATCAAGCTGTTCGGTTTAGTATATGCCTTAAGGAGACTTCCGATGGTGTTAGACGAGGAAACTGTACATTGATAGGATGAAGTTTATATAGTCTGGAGAAACCAGATGCTTGCATTGGGCGCTGGACAGGAGATCCATTCTGGCGTTTTGTAAAGCACAGGATGAACACGTCGTGTCTAATAATACTCTATCGGGTATTTAATAATGGCGGTTGATTGATTAAGGAGCAACTGATCGATTTGGGATTATTAAGACAGTGATAAACAGCTGACCAAGAGCATCCGAGGCGAAGCCCTGTGATAGAGGATAGCTATGGTGAGTTCCTCTGCAATTTGCCAGCGAGTTGCAACCGTTGGGGCTAAAGAAGAGCCATCTCACGTAAGGATGCCCGAAGCTGCGTCCTTAATTTAGGTTATTTGTAGCTAATACGATGTCAAGTGGATGCGTTGGGGGGGGAGTGAGCGAGAGAGAGAGATGACTTGTCACTCGGTCTACGAACTCCCGATAAGCGATAAAGTGCTGTATGCACTGTTTGTTCGGTACGGTACGGAGAGGTAAATACACAGTACTCGCCTTAACACTTCAAAGTCGAGGTTCTCCGCATGGCCCAAAGAGGCAACACCTGGGCTAGACTATAAATGGTTAG
This sequence comes from Aspergillus nomiae NRRL 13137, assembly GCF_001204775.2. Classification (NCBI taxonomy): domain Eukaryota; kingdom Fungi; phylum Ascomycota; class Eurotiomycetes; order Eurotiales; family Aspergillaceae; genus Aspergillus; species Aspergillus nomiae. The sequence goes on along the minus strand of NW_015378233.1, from coordinate 14,751 downwards.
ACCGGCGTTCTTATCTGTTGGGAGTTTCCACCATCAAGAGGGTACAATCGAACTATGAACTGTTACAAGATTTGAACTACATTCACTGCACTTGGACGTTTGATCGGCCAGTGAAAATCATGGCAGATCCGCAACAGCTGAGCAAATGGTCACCTCGAATTGTCGAGAAGAGGCGCGACCAAGGTTGGCCCAGTCGATGACGCCAGTAACCATGCAAACAACTACGTCACTCGGCAATCATCTCTCCTCTGGTCCTCTCATCCTTCCTAATAAATAAATACTACACTTGTTCACATATTCTTTTGTTTCCAATTCCATCTCCCTTGCAAGGACTCGTGTAAGTTGTCCTCGATTGACGTCCTTCATTTCACAGCCCAAATTCCTCTGAGCGATACTGACTGCTGATAGTGACTCCAGATCATTCAGCTAGAAGACACGCCAAACATTAGGAACTAGTGACTATGAAGCTAAATTTGGCTTCGGGTCTGGTGCTGGCCCTCGCAACCGTGGAGGCGGTTGGGGCACATTCGTGGTTCAGCAAAGCTGGTATACAACCATCTATATGCTTCCTGAAGACCAAAGGATATGCTGACAAAAGGACCACTGTAGTGTACGACAAATGGCATGAGACCGAACTGGAGCGATGGCTCAACGACCATGGTACGACCCGCCTAATGGAAATGTCTTAATACACCACAAGAAACTAATATGAGGCATAGACATCCCGTATCCTTCCCCTGCCGACCGCAAAGACCTCGAAAACGCTGTGAAGGTAAACTGGAACTCGAAAGTTCAAAAGCCCTTGGGACAAGCAGCGGACCAGGCTACTGATCAGTGGCATCATGCCAAGGACTGGATCTTTGAATCGTAAGTCAAGAACAGAGGTGCTCATTACTATGCACGTCACTAAGAAAATGCAAATAGCTGGTCTGATTCCCATCTGAAAGCTTTCCTTGATCGGCATGGTATCCCTGCTCCTCAGCCGCGCAAGCGCGATGTGCTGCTCAAGACGGCCCGTGAAAACTACGAAGCAATTGCCAAAAGACTCGGGGAGGCTGCTTCTTATCCTGGCAACTGGGTCTACGAGCAGTGGACTGAGTCCGATCTGAAGGAGTGGCTTGATGAGCGTGGCTGGCCGGTGCCTCAGCCTTCGACCCGTGACAAGCTAATCGCAACGGTGCGTCGCAACGCTCGACTAGCCAGTCTACAAGCACGAAACCTCGCTGCTTCTGCTTCTAAATCCGCAGCTGCCGCTCAGGCTACTCTGAGTGAAGCGCTATTCAATGCGTGGTCTGACTCGGACTTGAAGAAGTTCCTCGACGAACATAATGTCAAGGTGCCACAAGGCTCTAAGCGGAACGAGCTGATTGCACTAGCCAGAAAGCACCGCGCCTCCCTGGTTAGTCAGGCCTCTTCTGCAGCTTCTACTGCATCCCAGAGTGCTACCTCGACGGCATCAGAACTGTATGGCGCTGCTACTACTAAGGCTGGCAACGAGTACGCCCAAGCAACCGATGCCGCACAGCTTAAGGGGGAGGAAGCCTTTGATGCTGCTGTCACGGCCTGGTCCGATTCCCGCCTCAAGGCCTTTTTGGATGCACGAGGCGTCCCCGTTCCGCAGAGTAACAAGCGTGACGAGCTTCTTGCAAAGGTTAGACTGCACAAGCACAAAGCAGCGACTGGATGGACCGCTTGGACTTTCGACACCTGGGATACTGAGCACTTGAAGTAAGTCAACCTTTCAAATGACCAATTATGGACCCTTTTTCTGACCTCAAGTGAAGGAAATACTTGTCGTCCATGAACGCCAAGGCAGCCCACCGTGCAGATCTGACTCGGGATGAGCTTGTGAAACAAGCTCAAGATACTTACGCTAAAGCCTCCAAGGCTGGAGGAGCAAATCTGGCATCAGCTACGTCATACATGGCGCAGGCTACTGACGCTGTCAAGTCTTCCACCTTCGACACCTGGTCTCACTCTGAGCTTAAGGCTTACCTCGACTCCTACGGTATTCCGGTCTATCAAGGCTCTAGTCCCAATGAACTACGCGCTGCAGTACGTCGTAATGCCGAGTACTTCAGATACGGCACTACCACTCCGCAAGGAACAATCTATGCCAAGATCCAGGATGCTACCAACTGGCTTCTGGAACAGTTAAAGATTGGAGCGGCCAGTGGCCGGGCTCAGGGTCAGCGGGCTGCTGAGAAGGCGCAGGAGAAGGCTGCGGAGTCTGCGGAAGAATTGCGAGCGGAGCTGTGAACTTGTGAAAATCCAAGGAGTTCTCAATCTCGGCCACGATTTGATGACTTGTAACAGTACCTTTTGATTCTTTGTCGTTCTCTCTTGATTTATTTTGAAAATGGAGTGGTAATTACAGTGACCGTGCTGCTCAACTGCAAAATGTTGTATTGACAATATCACTACCTACTACGCCTCTGGGTGCTATGAATTGTGGTGGTAGCAGATTTAACATTAGTACTTATAATACGATGGCATTTTTTATGACTTAGAAATTCCCAATATATGCGGCTCACATTCGAGCGTCAATCGAATCATGTCTCATGCGAAACAAACAAAGAAACCACTCACATCGCTTTTTGAAAATACCAAATGCTACATTTTCTATCAAGGTACTTTCGACCCCGTAGAAGCCTCAACCCTGCATTCCATCATCAATACTCGATACTATCCCTGGTGGGTGATCACAAGGCAATTATGCCTTCGGGGCCTCCGGATCGCCTTCAGCAACCAATTTACCCACAACCAAGTACTTTTCCAAAAAGCGCTCCTCCCAGGACTGAAGGTTTTCCATCGCATCCGCATCAAGACCCTTGAGGTCATCCAACGGAGCCTTCAGGTCCTTAGTAAGCATCTCCTCATCGAAGCTCTGGCAGGCCAATCCACGGGATGCGTCTCGACCAGCGAAGTTCTCGTAGGGGCCACCCTATACCAGAATGAGTTAGTTTTGTCTATGATCCTTCTCGTCACCCCAATGGGCACAAAGTAATGCATACCGGTCCGTAGAAGTTCCTGCCAGGGGATACATCGAAGACGCGGCCGCGGACGGCTAGATAGACGGGCTTTCCATCAACACCGTTGAATTCGAGCAGAGTGGCGGGGGTGAACGTGCGGAAGACGATGGGCGCAGGACCCTTGGGAAGAGCTACGGGCGCTTTTGGTCGGAATTGCATGTACACCAGAACAGCGAAGAGGGATAGGAGGAGCAGGTTGATTGGCGATGCGATTGACATACTAAAGAGAATATGGGTTAGTTTCTGATCGTGTGGAGGACCGGACTCGTTCTTTGCGTTGGCGTTGGGATACTGACACTTCGGCGGGCGGCGGGACTGCTCCGTCCTCTGGAGATCGTGTTAGTATGGATTATAGATTGATGTGTTTGACGGATGATATCGAAAGACACATACGTGGAGACGACATGGTTATAGTTGTTTGTGAGGAAGATCGGTGGTTTTAGTTGAAAGAAGGAGGAGTTGATGTGGAGGATGAAGCTGACGGAGGGTCAAGTTGGTCAAGTTGGAGATGACGGAAGAGAGCGTTGGGTATTACTTGAACTTACGGTACCGTATGTAAAATTCACGGAGCTCTGTGCCCAGCCCAAGGTGGAGATATAAGCCGATGCTGACAGCGGTATTACTTACCGCACGTGAACCATTCGCAGCTGCAGTCCCAACTGCAGCCTGAGGGCTCAGGCCATCGACTCATCCATGGTTTACCCAGGGTTATTCACGGATCTTTAATCCAACTCCACAGGCTTGTTGTAGATGCCAAATCTTTTTCGAGTCCCGTTGCACAGACACCCGAGAAGACGGGATTTCTCCTCCTTTTAATTTATATCCCTGTTATTTTTAGTGTTCAGGACCGAGGAAATCCACACCTCGGACGACTTGGGGGGCTTTCAATGGTCTGGGTGAAGATCATCATAATCGTTATGGAGTCATGGAGCTAACCTTGACTACTAATGATAGTACCTGATGAACCCAACTAACGGGAGACTAACCACGAACTGTTAGTCAACCAGAAATCCTGCAAATCGCTGAAACAGGACCCTTTCAGGGCATGTGCTTGTTCCGAAGCCATGACTTTCATTTTCTCTTGCTTGTCCCCTCAATCAGGCGAGCCTGATAGTCATTATTATTCATTCTTTCTGCAATTGTTCATTCGTTCCTTCGTTCCTTCACTCGTGTTGAGCACTGTGTAATTTCTTGGATTTTCTTTGCTTCCATTCTTTCTCTCTGTGTCGGAGTTTCTTTTCTCTCTTTTTAAATCCCCTCTTTTACTTACTGGGCGGTTTTTTATCCGTGTTGCATTTGAGTGCCTGTCAGCCAAACCTTCCCTTTGTTGGAGTGCATACCGAACAAGGATTGGCCGACTTTTCCTCTTCTCAGTGTTGAATGACATGCTGGCATGTCTCTGCAGTAATCCACATTGAAAATCAGACCAGCCTGTTCGTGACAGGGATCATTTTCTTCATCCTCCTTTAACGTTCAACGTCCTACTTTCGACATTTTGGACTTTTTTCTTCTAACCCCCTACTCTTCCTTTTCTATCCTCCTTGGATAAGTGGAGGCATTTGAGGTATGTCACTGCGCCCTTGCATCATCATAGCTGTATCCACTGATCATCGCGATCCCTAGCGGCAGCAAGATCGCTCGCGGTGTCTCAGATCAAAATGTGGTTGAAGGTTTCATCGAATTTCCATCGGTCGAAGAAGCCGGTAATTGGAACTCCTACTTTGGTCGGCAAGACCTGGGATGATAATGAATACCAGTCCTTTCCTCTTGTTTCTGGTGTGCAGAAAGAAAACAACAAATATCATGCAAAAACCTTGCCAACCCCGCCAAAGTATGTGCCAGCTAGGAAATAGCACAACTCTACGCTCTCTAACCCGTTTTAGGAACTCTTCTCATCCGCGCCGGCCGGACACGGTTGGGATGGCAGGCCCATATTCGCAAGATACCATGGCGGACAGCCGACGTAAACCCTCGATCAGTTTAACGCATTTTCTCCCTCAGGACTCGGACATTCCCGGTCGAACGGACAGCCGTTCAATCTCACCTCCTGACTCGCCGGTTTTCCTTGGCCATGGACCTGCTAGTCTAGGCAGCTCTCGAGTCTCATCCCTAGAGGAAGAATTCGAGCAGTACTTCGGGGGCGGACAGACGGAGAAGACATTCACCAGCCACATACCTGTTTTGCGCAAGCACGCAGATAATCAAGAAGATCCCACTCCGTCTTTCGCGCGACCTGCTACCGCATGGGACACTTTCTCCCGTGAACAGAATAACATAGATACATTTGCGCATGCGGCTCCCGGATGCACGTTCGAAACTCACATATCCTCGGACGCTAGACCTATAGAGTCTCGTAGTTCGGACGTTCTCAACTGGGGCAGGGAGCAGAAAAGAAAGCTTTCAGGAGCCCGTAGCCGACCAAAAGAAAGTGACCTCTTCCTCCCACCCAATATGCGAGTGCCTTGGAAGGGTGCTAGTGGAAGATCTCCGATCGTGGAACCCTTGCAGGAAAAGCCAAGAGCCAGATCATCATCTCGTGTGCACTTGTCGAGGAGTTCCTCTAAGTTAAGAGGTCGAGAGAGCCCATCACCCAGTGGCGCATACCTTGGGGGTTTTCCTTCCATCGTCACGACTATCTCGAGTGGTGAAGCAAACACGAATGTTCCGGAGATGCATGCGCCAAGCAAGAATATCCACCGAACAGTGTTTGAGGAGCCGACCCCTCCTGCGACTAGCGCAAGCAGCCGTGCTCCGCCACGCGTCAATCTACCGGAGCCTGATCTCACCAGTACCCTTGCTGGCTTAAAACTCACCAACGAAGATGACTTCGGTCTACCATCGAGCCGTTTCAGTGTAACTACCTACGAGCCCACAGAAGCAGGCAGTTCAACCGCGACAGGCAGTCCACGAGGGAGTATCGACGCTGCTTCCCAGTCTACCGAGTATCAACCTTCCATAATGTCCAGAAAACGTCCCGTTCCCAGCTCGGTAGCTCCAGGGAAGAAGCCATCGCGCAAGCCCACCCCGTCTCAAGAAACGAACGAACTTCTGCCTTGTACCCCAGCGCAACAAACCCAAAATCGCATCGAAATGTTGGAAGCAAGGAGAGACTACCTTGCACGCCGCAAAGCAAGCATCAATACTATGATTTACGAGTTGACGCAAGTCATCCAGCCCAGCCCCATTGCTTACGATCTGGCTGCAAGGGACGAGGTCAAGAAAACGGTCGCCAGCTTGAACAACGAGCTGGCTGATATCATTAAAGAAGAACACGAGATTGGCATGAAACTATTCCGAGCATGGAGGAAGCGTGACGAACAGGAATGCAATGGTGGCAGCAGCGGTTTATGGGTTAAACGAGTGACTAGCTGAAGGGCGGTTCTCTGGGTCTTCTACATTCTTTCCCTTCTCCTTTTATTTTCCCTTATTCTCATCAACATACTTCTCTCCTAGGTACTTTTTAATTTTTTGGCATCTCTCTTCCTTCGTTTCTCTCCCTCTCTGCGCTGAGTTGTCTTTTCCTGTTATTCAAGATCTATCGGCGAAGCCATACCCCTAGCGTTGCATATACCCTAAATGAGCGTTTTACAAAAAAAAAAAAAGCCAATTCGCATCTTGAACATTAGTCTAATAATACAAACGGCGCATGATCAGCAGTTACTATGCGGTATTCAAAGAACACCAAGGCCACGAGTTGGGTTGTAAATGGAACCTCATAGTTTGGTCGGTTCTGTTAATCAACGAGCCTGTGCCGAGTCGACCAAGTGGGCAGCATTGACCCTGTTTGGTTTTGGCTTCGGTGAGGTATATTGAAATTGACAATAACAATATATGAGTTTGTTCAGATACTGCAAATAGCGTTGAGGCCTATATGGCAACCCTCCACCTTTGCGCTCGTAGCTCGTAGCTCGTTGTATATCGTGAAAATAGCGTAGGGCCGTCCTCAAGAGAGATTTATTTCTTTCCCGACTTCTTGATGCCCTGAGCACCAGTGTTCAATGGGCCCTTACCCTTGGCCTTGTCCATCAATTCCTTCTTGGCCTTGGCCTCTGGTTGTAGTGAAGACGATCAGTATGGACAAGCGAAATGTAGACGATGGAATTCGACATCCATACCAGCCTTCTGTCTTTCCTTGAATGCGAGATCATCGTCATCGAGCTCCTTCTTTTCCTTCTTGGCAGCCTTCAAAGGCTTGACCTTGCCACCTGGGAGTTCCAAGTCAATAGACGCCCTGTATGATGATAGCAAATGTGTGACATACCTTCTCTGCTTGCACCGCCCATTTTGATTTAATGATATAGGTCGTAAGGTGTAAGAGTAACCGACGGGCGAAAAAACAACGTGGCTGATCGAAAGTGGAAACAAAAGGAGGGGGGAAAGGGAAAAAAATTGATGGCGCGAAACACAGCTTATCTTGTTACCGCCATGTGCGGGGTGGCACTAGTACTGGATTTGGTTAGGCACAAAATCTCCTCCTTGACACCGCCTTCATCAACTTCTTGATAAAGTGACCGGGAAAGTACCGCGTCGAGCCATCTCTCATCCCGACCTATCATCCCGATATCGTGTCATTCGGCTTTGGTTTTTTTCTATCTGTTCCTTTTGGCGTCCAGGTCATCATTTCACGCTCACATAAAATCGCTTCCTGGAGAAGACTCATGTTCAATTCGGGACGGTAGTCGAAGTTGGCAAGGGCTCGTGGCATCTCTAGCCGGTTGGACTTTCTCAATACACTCCCCCTAAACTTCATCATCGGAAGCATTCTTGCTAACCGAGGATCATTCTTCTTGTCTTTAAAGCTGCTCTAAAGGCCAGTCGTACTACATACAAATCACCTCTGGTCTTGTTCTTGTATACGTCAAGTGGAGGACCTGTCGCATCATGGCTTCACGTCGGTCGAGGTCTCCATCGACCCCTTCTGAGGGTGAGATCATCGAATCAGGTTCAGAGACGAAGGCAACTACGTCGCAAATTCCTCTTAATGGCAACAGCGTTGACCGTCCCACCAGAGCCAGTACATCACCGGCGCCCAGATCTCCAGCATCTCTAAGCAGCAGATCGTCTCGTCGCCGGAGATCGAGGACGAGATCGCGTTCCCGTTCCCGCTCTCCCTACCGAAGTTACAGAGGACATAAGCGTCGACTTGACGATGATTATGATGATCGACGGTTCCGGAACGACCTCTCACGACGCGGCGGATATCCGTACGATGACCGGTACTATAACCGCGGTTCCTCCCATAGACGGCCAAGACCCTATCACGACTATGATCGAGAGGAGGATTACGGCGGAGGTCTTCGATATAGCGATGACTATGACCGACGCCGGGATAAGCGCCCTCGTACTCGAAGCCGAACACCGCCGTACCGCGAAATCCGGAAACCTAGGCAATACTCGGGCGACGAGTGGGAAACCCCTAGGGAGGAAAGTGTAGCTTCCAGAGATGCTAGAAGAAGGTCGTCTACTGAACAGTTAGTGAGCGAACGAGGGCAAACACCCGTCGCTCGAGATTCCAAAGGTGATACTGAAACTCGAACGAATCAGGTGCAGCAAGGTTCTGAAGATACCATGTCGCTTACTGAAGAAAGGTATGCTGTCACTGTTTGCTGTGTGTGTAGAGTATCTCTTACTGATTGTTGTTAGCACAAACGCAACGACGCAAGACACCCACGAAGAGCCTCAACCGGCCGAGCCGGTTGACGAAGCAACTCAATTGGAGGCTCGTCGGAAACGGCGTGAAGCTATTAGAGCTAAGTATAGAGGCCAGGCTACGCCTTTACGTTTACAGGCACTCCATATCGCAGGCGATGGGGGCTCGTCTACACCTGATAGCGAGCCAGTTGCACCAAACAATGCAGCGTCAGGTATGTGGCTTTTTCACCTGTGTTCCACCGAGGTGCCCTAGAGCATTGTTAAACTAACACGAAATTTCTTTTGCAGACTCGCAGCTGTCAGCTTCCGAAACACCAAACAACAGTACTGGAGAGGCTTTCTCCGACTTCAAGATCGGCAACGATGCTGATTTGCTTAATGATGATGCTCCCGTGGATGGAACTGATAAAGATGAACCTTCTGCAGCGGACTATGATCCCACCCTTGACATGAAAGCTGAGAGGGAAAGGCATACCAGTGCGGACGTTTCTGCGGCGTCATACGACGAGACAAAAACGACCAAACAAGATGTTCTAATCCCCGATGCTGTTCCAGTGCAGCAAGAACAGCCCAAGGCGAAGGATCCATACGACATGTTTGCAGAGGATGATGATGACATGTTTGCCGAAGAATCACAGGATACAGCACAGCCAGCGCACGCTTCGGCCATGCCCGCCGTGCCTCAGCCACAGGAGCTGGATATCAGCATGATGGACAACTGGGATGATCCGGAAGGATACTACAATGTGCGTCTTGGTGAGTTGATCAACGGGCGATATCATGTACAGCAGAACCTCGGCAAGGGAATGTTCTCATCGGTCGTACGCGCGACCGACTCGAAAACCGGTAAGCTGGTTGCAGTCAAGATTATTCGACAAAACGACACCATGAGGAAGGCTGGTATGAAGGAAATTGGCATCTTGGAACAGCTTCATGAAGCCGATCCCGACGATAAAAAGCACATTATCAAATTCGAGCGCCATTTCGATCACAAGGGACATCTCTGCATGGTTTTTGAGAATCTCAGCATGAACTTACGTGAGGTGTTGAAGAAATTTGGACGAGATGTGGGGTTGAATCTAATGGCCATTCGGGCGTACGCCCAGCAGATCTTCCTCGGGCTGAGTTTGCTTCGGAAGTGTAATATCCTCCATGCGGACTTGAAACCCGACAATCTGCTGGTCAACGAACAGCGAAACGTTCTCAAGGTTTGTGACTTGGGCTCTGCATCCTCGACTACGGAGAACGAGATTACACCGTACCTTGTGAGTCGGTTCTACCGAGCCCCCGAGATCATCCTGGGTATCCCCTACGATCAGGCCATTGACGTATGGTCCATTGGCTGTACGCTATTCGAGTTGTACACGGGCAAGATTTTGTTTACGGGGCGGAATAACAATCAGATGCTACGGTCGATAATGGAATGTCGGGGCAAATACCCGCCCAAGCTTCTGCGAAAGGGATCGCTGACACACATGCATTTTGACGACATGTTGAATTTCCACAGCACCGAAGAAGACAAGATCACAGGGCGTCTGGTCACGCGGGTGGTTGACTTCAAAAAGCCCACTCGGGATCTGAAAACGAGGCTGATGGGCAAAGGTACTCGCGGAATGACGGACAGCGAGGCGAAGGAGCTGGCACTGTTTGTGGATCTGCTGGATCGCTGTTTGAGTCTCAACCCGGAAAAGCGGTGCACGCCGGCTGAGGCTCTGAAGCATCCGTTCATTTTGCGGCCGAAGGCTTAGTTCGTTGCCTGGAGTGGAGCTCCGACTCACCGTTCCTTGTATATAGTATAATGTCATCGTAGTATACTTGTGTCTACTCAATCCAATGGGAATATACCACCGTTCCCCATGTCCATCGGGCGAAGTTGCCACTTATCTGATTGCCGGGTGGAGCAGGGATTTGCATTGTCCAGGCCAACACCTCCTCTCTAGTGGTGGCAAACATCAGGCTGTCTGACTCAATGGATGATGCAAAGACGATCCCGATCCCGATCCATGGTCGCTGACGAAAGGGGGAGTTGGTCTTTGTTATTGTGTGAGTCTATATGCAAGGATCCGACGTGAATGTGAGACGGTGATAGGGTCGGTATGGAGTATCCCATCCCTCGATTCCACCACCACCACGAGTCTCGCTCCTCCATCCACGCGAGGCGCAACGAGGCAAACAATAGTTGTGGAGAAAAGGAAAGGGCCAGAGACTCAAATCATCATGCAAGAAAGCCGTCCAGAATGATGTCAGCAACTCCCAGTTGAGGAGGCGTTCATGTTACACGTCTATCCCTTGAATCTTCCCTCTCTCGTTTCAATAATGAGCCTGTCGGTATGACGAGGGACCAGTGAAGGAACGAAGGCCATCGCAGTCAGTATGACTTCATCATTGCAGGATCTCCCGATGGCTTCGGTCTTCATCCGTCGACCGTTAGAGTATAGGTCAGAAGGATAAGCAACAATATTTGCAGACCTATCAGACCGGAATGCAGATTCATTTTCTTTTCTTTTGTTTGGCCCCTTGCGGAGGGACCCTAGATTGGGATCCGTTCTTAAGACTGCTCTTATCGTGTCTGGGGTACAGAATGCAAGTCAGTTTCGCAAAAAGGTGTCGATGAACGATGATCGTAATCTTAAACGGATTCCTTTTTTCTTCGTTTCTCGGTGTTACTGTGGAGGCGATCTTTTTTTTATTTTCCTTATTTATTTTTGTTCCTACAGAGTATGTTGTGATTTCGGATGTTCATGTCTGCCGAGATTTTGGATCGGGGGGTTTATTATTAGATTATCATTTTGGCTAGTCGTTATTATTAATTCTGATTCTGATTCTCATCGTCGTCATGGACCGAGTTACGAGTATCAAAGTTCCGCCGAGCCAATGAAGAAATCTCCGACTTGTCCATTAGTGCCAACAGGGATGCTTTTCCCAGTTGCTTCAGGTGGCTTCCTGAATTTTCAGGTCCCGCCTTGAGTGCGTCGAAGTAGGGATCATGTGAGATCTGGGGGGAAGTCTTAACTCATCCCTCGACCTCAACTTTATGCTTCCGAGTTGCAAAATCGAAGGGAGAGATGATGTGTCAGTTTCTGACCAAGTAGAGTGATTCGTGATTCCAGTGTAGGAATGCATCCGTCTATCATGAAATCGAGTGGACCAAACCACCGAAAGTCAGTCGGTGGACGGGGGACCATGACCAGGTTGAGCATTGATTGATATTGAACATGAGATGAAGTGTTAGAACTTAAGCTAAAGTGCGTGTGCTTTTCTGGCCCGTGCAGCCGCGCGCGACACAAGAAACAGGAGCCACGGACCGCCTTACTTTCTGGATCTCACCGACCAATCCCCACCGCCCACAGGAAACTTGGAACTTTTTTCGGAACGGCAAACGTGGCAGCGCAGAGCAGCCAATTACCAGCCGCCGGGGCTGTCACTCGATGTTCTCGAAGTGGATGAAGATCCGCGGTCATTGGGCTTGATGAACTTGCCTCACTCCTTGACTTTCTTTACTCGTCCTGCGCGCTCGCCATTGGACTGCGCCTTTAGGGGCCTAATTTATGCTAAACGGGGCATTAATTATCTGTGTATATTTTATAAGGTTTCTGCGACAAGCGGTGTGTTGTGTCTAACTACTTAAATCATTCTAGGTGGAGTCCATGGAAAGAGAAGTGGAAATGTTCCGCTATCACAGCGAAACTGGAGAGAGAGGCGAGAGTGACTTGTAGGTGGTACATACATACTTGGTAGCGTTGGATCCTCTCGGTTGATATTCTTACTAGTCCATGGGCGACGGGGGAAAGGAAGACAAGGCAAAACAGAAAACGCCTCGCAATGTAGTCAGCATCATATCGAACTACGAGTAGAATTTAAGCGCCAATTTCCAACCCATGTTCGAGAGACTACCGTTTCTGGCCGATTACAGGTCATTAGTCCAACGGTCCTCTGGTCGAACACGCCCCCCCTGACCAACCTTTCCCGTCCGGATTGCTGGCCCTGTCATGGCCTGGGAGGGGCTTGATAGGTGACGGACGATGTTTGTTGTGGTCGAGGCTATCGATCAATCTGGGACACTTCCCCCCTTCCCCGAGGTCTAGATTGAAAGTTATCCATCTTGAGCAAGTTACTTTCGGCAGTGGAGCCATGAGATGAGCTGGCACTCTGTGTCGTTTCCCTCGTTCTCTCTCTCTCTCTCCCTCCCTCTTGTGTCGTTTGGCACTGAGAATGAATAGGCTCCCGGACGGCAGGCTACCGGGAGAGGAAAGGTTAACAGGCTGTCAAGGTACCCTATGGGTTCCATCGTCGTACCCCATCCGTGGGTGGTTTCTTCGGGTTGCACATCGCTTTTGGCTTTCATTGAGTCGGTCAGTGAGGCAAAACAAACCGTTTCGTCCATGTTCCTCATCAATAGAGTCCAAAGGCGGTGGGGTCAACGCGGGCGCCCTCCCCAGCCTCATTGTCACCTTTCTCACTATGACCACCGGTTCAGTAAACAGAGTTTCATGGCTTTGTTCTCCCATGAAATCATAAATTGTCCCGAAAGGGGGGTTGGCGAGGTTGTGTGTGGGGGGCGCCAAAGGAAAGGATGGACGTTCTTCCGTCAGATCAGAATCTCGACCGTCCAGAAAAAGAAGACCAGACGATGGAACCTTTCGACGACCCATCGTTGACAATCCAAATTTGCCGCCTTCAGGTCCAGGTGACACTTTCCAATCAGGACGTTCTCCAGGCGGATTCATCTTCCATCCCTTCCGGGTTCAGCCAATGCGCTCGGACCAGCTATTGAGCAACAGAAACCAAAATCTGCAACTGCGACAGGCCTGTCACACTTCCGCTCCCACACCGCCTCGCTCTCCTACCTAACCAAGTGATTCATGGCTTAGGCCGGAATCCTGACGAAGGGAAGAAAAGAAAAAAAAAAAAAGACCCCACCATTCCATCACACTGGCAAAAACAGAACGGCTCCGCTACGTAAAGTGGTGGTCCCCATTCCCCAGGCAGCAAATCAACGTGACTACTAGCATGCTAGTATGCTAACAGCTCTTACCGCAGTCGATCAACAAGTACAGCCACTGGGGCCACTGGGCCACTCGGCAGGGTACGAACTACTCGTAGTTTTACCGTTGCCTTCCATACCTTCCAAATTCTTAAACATCCTTGCCTTGTGACCGACAAGGCAACAATGGTAAAATTGTACTCCGTATAAGATTGTAAAATGTAGAAATTTTCCCTTTTTGGGCTTCTGGTATTCTCCTCCACCCCAGATGTAATGTATACATATGTATGTATGTATGTCGGCAGGATTCATGTAGGGTTGACTCATCCAAGCGATCCACTGTGGGCATATCATTAATTAGTCTAATCACATCTTGCCTCCTTTTTTGTCTCGATCATGGCGTCGGGGATTACGATCTGAGTCAGGTAACTATATCAACTCCGTATAGTTCCGTAATATGGTTCGTTCGTGTCGGAAGGGGTTAATGAAACTTTTTGGATGGATGCTTCCGGAGACGAGCTTCGGAAGATGGGAGATGGAGATGATGGAGAGAGTCTTCGCCCACCACGCCCCAGAACCAGCGTTCCAAGCCATCAGTGTCTCGCCTTCGGTCGTTGGTTGGATGCATGAAAGGGCCCCGGCCCTGTCGGTGGAGATGGTCCGTTCCCCTCCTTTCCTATTTGTAGCCGAACCCTCTCACTAGTCTTCGCATCATACATCTTGCTAGCCCCTCTCCGTGGGTCGCCGTCGTTCCCAATCAGCGTCATCCGGCCATCTTGCATGCTTAACATGTAACGGAGAAGTTACATAAAAGGGGGGCAAAAGGGATGATTGATTCGTTCCGAATCATGAGTGGCCGGCTGTTTCCTGTTTCTAATTCGACTATGATCCTCTTCTTATGAGGCAAAACCCGTCTGAGGTAATTTTCGACCGGTGGTGGGTGGTGGTTGTGGTCGTAGTGGTTGTTGTGGTGGCCACTCTGGACCAAACTCGAATGACCCACGAGTGTCTCTTTCGCCCACGTATTTCATTTCTTCTTGCTGACGGATTTTTAGCCTTTGGGGGGGGGATCTAGTATTAAAA
>NW_015378232.1:0-60310 GCF_001204775.2 Aspergillus nomiae NRRL 13137 | reverse complement strand
TTTTTTATCTTATGCCGACTTGTACGTTTCCCGGTCGAGACAGTTTCCACTGCCTCGCTTAATCAGCCTAAACAAAGTATTCCCATACTAACAATGATATGTACAAAGTGATAGTTAAGAATATCTCCTCCGTATAGTTTCAACAGTCTAGATCGATACTCTGTCAATCTCCATTCACCATCCAGTAGATACTAGAGTCTAAACTATCCATAACACTCGACTAGGCCAATTTTCATACCTGCATAACCACGCCACATCATGTTTCATAGTAGCAAATGACCCTACAGTATATTCTGAGCAGACTTTTCAGGCAAAGTCTGAAGCCGCAAGTATCCGTGCGCCTTTTCGTTCTATTCCAGCCAAAATTGACTCCTCTGCGGACTTCGTGAGATATCCATGTATCCACATGACACGGTTGCAACAACATTGTGTTGTACCTACAGCCGAAGGGCAAGACTGGCGGAGCAGGAGACAAACCCTCGCTCTGTGTAGATTGTTGATTACACTTTCTGTAGGTAATCTAATCCAGACTTGGACAGTACCTAAAGATGGTTAGTACTTCTTTACGTACTCGAGTCGGTTGAGGTGGGAGTCAGCGGAAACCTGGGCCGATAGCATATCGTTAAGTATTCCAATTGGACTTTAAGATATTAAAGATCAGGAGCTTGGACAACGGTTCTCGGCTCTTAGATATCTATTATGGAGAATGAACTCTCAAATATCTCAGCATGATATTTATAGTTTGTTATGCCATGTGGGAACTAGTGAGCCTAGGTCGGTGTTAGCTTTAAAGAATCAAGCATGTAATATAAATATGTTGCATTCACAAACCTTGCGCTTTTTTGAAGCGGTTAATCTTGTTAGCTACCTAACCACCTGCAGAAAAGGATACCGTTGAGGTTTTTCTTGAGGGGGTGTTGTCGCAAACTCATGCACAAGAATGGTGTCAAGTATATACTTTTATATATCTGTAGGTGCAGCAAGCTTGCGGGAGCTTGTGGCTTCCGACAAGCTCTAATACACAGTGAAATTTCTTACAACATGGATGAAAACAGTACACTATGATCATATATCTAAAATCACCTAATCGAAGAATCCGACCAAGTGAGAACTAGCACTGAACTCTTAGTAGAGGAGATCATTCAATCCAGTTGGGTCCAGTCGCCAAGAGTCTGACCAGGCCGATAGTGAGCTGCCAAGAAAAGCTACTTGACTTTTGGTTGTCGATCAGATGTCCCACGTGACCTCCAATCGAGTGGACGAAAGTAAAGTAGGCCATAGGTGGTAGTGGTTGTCATGGATTGGATTCTAAAGGTGATACTATAACTAAGCATAAAATGACATCGAATGGTATCGATATTGTATTTTAAGAGCAAAAGAGACACGTCATCAGTACTCCGGAGCAGGTCAGGCGGAAAGCTAAGGAGGCAAAAATTAAGAAGAATTAAAAAATTACCACCCTTTTTTTGTAACCCCGAGTCTGACATATCTGGAAATTCAAACACGAGGTTTGGGGGTCGATAGACAGTCCCTCTAATTTCCGATACAGTCGTTGGTCATGTGGCACTTTAGCTGATTTCCCGCTTTAGTCTGGCATATAGAAAAATAGCAGGTCCAGCCCGAGCGTGCGGTGATAATTCTGTATTCACCAAGCACCTTCATTATACAGACGAATAGAAAAAGAACATAAAAAAGAAATAAAACAAGAAGAGGGCGGTGGGGGAGAGAAAGATTAAGGGGAAACAGACTGATTAACGCCCCCTGATACCACCGGCTGATGATCATCCCCAGAACTGTGGATATGAAGCGGTTGGTTGGCCATCATATTGGCTGCCTTGTGGATATGCGTGGGAGGGATTGCCGTTTTGGTCAGTGATGGACAGAAGCCAAAGGAATGTGAACTAATAAATCGAAACCGTGGGTAGTAAATCAATAGTAGTAGTACTCCTGCTGACTACCTGCTGAACTGGTTCCAAGTCTGGCAACAGATCGATGATGCCAGACAAGGGGAGTGACCATCGAATTTCTCATGGTACGGAGTAATGACGGATGTACCCGATACCGTACGCCGATGTATAAGTTTCAGTCGCGGCACCATGTTGACTGGCGGAGCATAGCTGCTATGTATGTACTATTGAACTTTACCAAGTATCTCGATACGGTACAAAAGAAATACAGATGTTACATTTTGATTAGGACGGTATCTATGGAGGTATGTAGTAACTTAATAGAGCTCTTTTCCCCAATAGGATGATCCGTAGCCAACATGAGGGCCAGCTTCATTCTTTGTATTGATGCGTACCAAACGGCCTGCATGCCTCCTCGATCTCTATCTAATCGCGCCAGGATCAGCACAGACATCCTCACGGACCATATCAACATCAATTCCCCTCATAGATGACCTGACCAAAGCGGGTTGACGGAACTCAAAAAATCTTCCTTCGAAATCACAGAAATAATATATCACAATCCCTTTTCTTTTCTTTTCTTTTCTTTTCTTTTCTTTTTTTTTTTTTGATTTATTTATTTCATCTCTATACCTCCCTTTTTTCAATTGATATTTCCCCCCCTTTCACTTCGTCGAAAACTCAAGCTGAGGTTGGAATAACTCAATACAGGTATAGTTAATGAAAGTGACGATCATGTAACAGCAGTCAAGAGGGTGAACAAATATTATCTTGCAAGTCGAGTGTAAGGAGTAAGTGGGTGGGGGGTTAAGGTCGGTGGTAATATTTGGCAGAAAGGTAGTTAGTAAATTACTCCGGAGTATAGCAATCACTTTCTCCGGTTTAGCGCCGTCTTGTGGCCAGAGCCTCAACGACGTAGCGTAGTCACCACCACGACCATTATTACTACTAACCTACACCACCACTGCAACCACCGTGCCCCGTTGATTACGAAATCCTCGCCCACTCTTTCCACCTGCAAACCTCTTCATATGTCGCATATTCGCCTCTAATTCTTTCGCCCGTGCTTCGTATCATGCGTTTTTGGGTTGCTCTCCCAGAATGTGCGATGGCGATTCTTGACTACTACCGCTCGTCCCCCAGAGCATGAAGCACCCGCCGCGCCCGACACTAAAACTCCGTGCAACGACGGTCGCTTTTTCAGTGATATAGCGATAATCTTTCTCGAATCACGCGCCCCCCTTTGTACTTGAACCAACCTTCCTCCACCTCATTCCCATTGATATAGCTTTCCCCTACGCTACAGAAGCTCACTATCTACCATACCGTTTGCCAGTCGACCGCCTTCTTTCGGATCAACTCGCGCTTTATCGCACGACATCCTACGACAGTCCCTTTCTTTTCCTCCTCGCTCACATCCCCCCGGTGACGATTATTGATGGTGCTCTACCTCGTTTGACATTGTGATTGCTGCGCTGACCGGCCGCTTCTTTCTTAACGACCCCGGGATATTTGGGATACTTTGAAATATGTCTTTCCAGGGTGGCGACCTACCGGAAGGCAGACGCAGCTCAGAGAGCTCTGGAGGAAACAGCTGGCTATCGCAGGAGACAGTCAAAGACAACCAAACCAATCGGTACCAGCGAAATCATGCTATGCTGAATGGCCGTCTTATTTCCCCATTTTCTGGATTCGCGAAAGTAGACAGGTAAGAGTGACTTATCCTTTCACTCATACCTCATGTTTATGTCGTCATCTCTTCTGTCCTTATCCCGTCTTCTCTCTCTTCCCCCCTTCCCCCCTTCCCCCCTCTTGGTTGCTGTCCAATTGTGCCGGTGGTATTGCGAAGAGACATTGTGTGTTGTATGTCTGAACGGCACCTGTTGGTGCATACTTCCGATCCTTATTGCACTGACCCTGGCGGAGAAGTCTCTTCCATTTGCCTATATGAAGATAATCCAGAATAGCTTCTTAGTTCTGTGTTTTCTCCGCCGGCATTCTGGCAATATGTGCCCTCGACAGCCTTATGTTTCATGTCACCACCCCTACCCCTCGTTCATTTTAAAACTTATCTACAAGTCCATTCAACTTCTTTGACAGCGTCTATGTTTTGGCTGTAACAGCGTACCGCAATGTCAAAGGACTTCCAGTGAAAGAAAAACAGTACTGATCCTATTCAGATCTAATTCACAGGGTCGAAAGCAACCGCCGACCTTGACAGCTCACGACTTGTCAACGTCCAATTTCACTTGGCCCTCTCCGGATGTGTCCCCTACAGACAAACGTAAGGACTCGGGCTTCACGGGTCACCGAAAATCCTCAGCCGCGATAGGACCAGATGAGCCAGGTCCGCCGCCGACCTTCAGTTCGAGCCGCCGAATGTCATGTCCGAATTCCGATGACTTGGATTATTTCCAGCAAGATCCGAATGCCTCATATTCTTCTTCACCCAAGATGGCACCCGAAGATAAGAATGGGACATCCTTCCCGGCCCATTCGGAGCATGAAGCGTCGCCAGCGTCGACTTCCTTTCGTCCTGGAACAAGCCGCACCTACGCGAGTGAGCCTCTGGAGCTTGAATACAATGGGGATCATCGAAGACCATCGGTTGCTAGCGCCACTACTATTAGCAGTCAAGGATCTAAGTCTAGTACAGGTGGCCGGTTCCGGAAAAAACTGAAAGGGTTCTTTGGGGAAGAGTACTTGCCTGGAGATTCAAAATTGGAGTCTGACACCGGCATCCATCATCCCACAAAAAAGTCATCACTGAGCGAGCAGCATGTATTTCGCGAAAGAGCCAACTCGGATGGTGCACGAAGCCCACCGCAAAGGCTCATTGGTGGCGAATCTTCACCACAACGACCGAGACCCCGGGCCCCGCTCCCTTCTAGTGAAATTACTCCTTGGGTATTTCAAAGCTTCAATGTAAGTTCTGATTGTTCTCTTTTGCGTATCATTCTTCCCTATCTATGTATTTGCGCAACTTGCTGTCATCGATACGGTCTCGACGAAGGTTAATGCTCCCGACTCTATAGGACATCCCACAGTACGGCGAAGCCCCCGTTCGTGAAGCCCCCATAGGGGCTGATGGTCGCCGGGCTGCTGCCCAGATGGCAAAAGGCCCACAAAGAAACCAAACTGGACGACAGTTTAGTGGACATCGGCATTCTCGAAGCAAAGAAGAGAAATCAACCACTACTGACGATGTGACGGAGTATTCAAGCCGTCCCACCACAGGGCGCGATGATTTTGGTATCGGTCTGCGCGCTAACAGTCTCAACAACTCAGCGATGAACTCAACTTCTACTCTTGTGCGCTCCATCAGCCCCACGCCGAGCATGCAGAGCGCCTACTCCCGGGAACAGGGCCAAAGTTCTCCAGGGACACAACCACATAACAAACGATCGATCCTGGACAAGATTCGTCGACCCAAGGCTCATGGTCCTTTGAAACATTTTCCTGGAGCTAAGGGAGCACAGGAGGCTACAAAAAGCACCTCAAAACTTGCGCGACGAGATGCCTCCCCCGCTAGGAGGGGACGCCAAGGAAGCCTGGAAGGCACCACTACTCCCAAAACTGGAGATGAATCGGATCGGAAAAGAGATGGCAGGGGCCTGGCTATTAGTTCCGCCAAATTACGTGGTCGCCGTGTATTGGGCACCGACACGCCCTTGAGAGATACCAAACCAGCAGAAGGGCAGGAGGGCATGTATGAGCTTGATACAGACCTTTCGCATATGGAAGGCATAGTTCGAAAACGATCCCCGCAGCCGGCAGCTGACAGAAATCCGTCAGTCGATGGAAACTCGAAGCAACAGGAGGAAGGGAAGAGCCGTGATGGCCTGCCCACTGGGCACTGGGATGCTCCGGACAGCTGGCATGTCAGGAAGCATGGTGAGGACATTGCTACGGTGCTCCCAAGCGGAGATAAAGCGGCTACTCGGACTATACCGGAGCCTGACGGCGCTCCTTATTTCATACGAGTCTTCCGTGTAGACTCTACTTTCGCCACGCTATCGACAGGGCTAAATGCCACCGCCGCCGATATCTTGGTCATACTTGGCCGGAAGTCTTTCCTTACAGAGCATCTCAACAATTACGATATCGTTGTCCGAAAGAATGATTTAAGCAGGCAGCTCGATCCGATGGAAAAGCCAATTCTTATGCAGAAAAAGATGCTTGAACAAATTGGCTATACTTCAAAAGATAGGCTTGAGGAAATTGGTCGAGAGGACCATAGCTATTTCATACGTTTCACCTTCCTTCCAAATAAGCTAAGCGGTATGACTACTCTCCAGCACAACGGCGACTTAAGCTTCCTCCGCCAACAGAAGTTTAGCCATGTGGATATTTCAGGTCGAGCTCTTGTCACCATCCCCATCAGCCTCTACAGCAAAGCCGCAGAGATTATTTCCCTCAACCTGTCGAAAAACTTGGCTCTCGATGTCCCGAAAGATTTCATTCAAGGCTGTATCAATCTCCGAGAGCTCAAGTTCATAGGAAATGAAGCCCCCCGTTTGCCTGCCAGTTTCGGCTTTGCGAGTCGGCTGACTTACCTTGACGTCTCGAACAACTATTTAGAAGAGCTCGATCATGCCGGCCTTGATAAATTACAAGGTCTCGTCAGCATAAAACTAGCGAATAACAAGCTTACGAGCCTTCCAAGCTACTTTGGAAAATTTGCCTATCTGAGGAGTTTGAATCTATCCTCCAACAATTTCCGAGTCTTCCCTGAGTTTCTTGGAGATCTCAAGAGCTTAGTGGATCTCGATATCAGCTTCAACAATATTGCCGAGCTGCCTTGCATTGGCAAGTTGTCGACCCTTGAGCGCCTTTGGATGACAAACAACGTATTGAGGGGCACCCTGGACGAATCATTCAAAGATCTTGTGAATGTGAAGGAGATCGATGCGAGGTTCAATGAAATAACCAATATTGACAACCTATCGTATGTGCCACGCTTGGAGCAGTTGCACGTTGGTCACAACGCGATTTCAAAATTCAAAGGCTCATTCCCGAAGCTGCGAGCATTGCTTCTTGACCATTGCCCTATCACTCAGTTTGACATTGATGCTCCGACGCCTACTCTCACATTGCTCAATATAGCTTCCGCAAAGTTGGTCCAGCTTCGGGATACCCTGTTCGAGAACGTACCAAATTTGACCAAACTCATACTTGACAAGAATCATTTCGTGTCCATGTCGTCCCACATCGGCAAACTCCGTAAACTTGAGCACTTCAGCATGATCAAGAACCCACTCGACGCGCTTCCTGCCACATTTGGGTGTCTAACCGAACTCAGATACCTCAACCTTCGGGAGTGTAATCTGAGCCGATTGCCCCCAGAGCTTTGGAATTGCAACAAACTAGAGACACTCAACGTGTCATCCAATGTATTAGACAGCTTTCCAAAGCACGGTACTCCGATGCCTCAGCTCCCTGGCGAACCGGTGCCTGGCACTCCAGGAACCGCTACACCGACAAATTACGAAGACCTAGCAGCTGACGACCAAGATGGTCGTCGTCCAAGCCAGACCTCAGGTACCGTTCTTAGCACTGGAGGCTCACCAAACGGCAGTGGAGCATACCGAAAGCCCTCAGTCGCGTCATCCCTAAGCCAAGGCGGCAGAAAAGTTTCCACAGCGTCGAGGTCGTTGAATGAAGGTAGTCCAGCCTCCAGAAAGGACTCGAGTTTCTCAAATCTCTCCAATCAAACCTTTGGCGGATCGCTGAGAAATTTATACCTGGCCGATAATCGGCTGGAAGATGACGTCTTCCGCGAATTATCGTTACTTACGGAGCTGCGCATTGTAAACCTCTCGTACAATGAACTGACCGAGCTACCCCAGGGACTGCTGAAACGTTGGTCCAATTTGACTGAGCTTTACCTTTCCGGCAATGAGCTAACGTCACTTCCTTCGGACGACCTCGAGGAAGGTAGCCAGCTCAAGGTTCTTAACATCAACGCAAATCGGTTCCAAGTTCTACCAGCAGAACTGTGCAAAGTCAGCAAGCTTTCCATTCTGGATGTCGGGAGCAACTCGTTAAAGTACAATGTATCGAATTGGCCGTATGACTGGAATTGGAACTGGAACCGAAACCTGAAATATCTCAATTTTTCCGGTAACAAGCGCCTTGAGATCAAACCGCATGTTTCTTCCTTACTGGGGCCGCCGAACACTAATGGCACAGACTTGACCGACTTCAATTCCCTTACTTATCTGCGCGTGCTGGGGCTGATGGACGTTACGCTTACAACTTCCACTATACCCGAGGAAAATGAAGACCGCCGCGTGAGAACATCTGCATCACTAGCCGGCTTTCTTGCTTATGGTATGGCCGACTTTCTCGGCAAAAGTGACCATCTATCAATCATTGACATGATTGTGCCACGGTTAAAGCCAGACAACGTGGAAACGGTTGTGGGGATGTTTGATGGGACAAGTCAATCCACTGGAGGTTCTAAGGTCGCCAAGTTTTTGCACGAAAATTACCTTCGCACCTTTTCGACTGAGTTGCGTCGATTGCGGCGAGAGTTACAGGAGACGCCGTTGGATGCATTGCGACGTACGTTCTTAGCGTTGAACAAGAATATGGCAGCGTCTTGTTTCAGATCTACGGATGACCACGATGTCCGGCGATATAACGATGAACCTGACACAAAGGCCACGCGGCTTTCCAGAGATGACGCTGACTCTGGCGCAGTTGCCACTGTACTGTACCTGCATAACATGGATCTATTCGTCGCCAATGTAGGCGATGCACAGGCAATTCTTGTTAAATCTGACGGTTCGCTAAGACACTTGACCCGAACACACGACCCCGCCGAACCTCATGAAAGAGCAAGGATTCGAGCTGGTGGAGGTTATGTCTCCCGCCAGGGAAAGCTTAACGATGTTCTTTCTGTGTCGAGAACCTTTGGACATTTTCATCTGATGCCCTCCGTCATCGCGGCTCCTCATACTATGCATGTCAATTTAACCGAGCAAGATGAAATGATCATCTTAGCGTCAAGGGAACTATGGGACTACGTAACACCAGACCTGGTTGTTGACGTGACACGGGCTGAGAGGAGAGACCTAATGATCGCAGCCCAAAAATAAGGGATCTGGCTATCTCGTTCGGTGCCAACAACAAGCTCATGGTTATGATTCTTGGCGTTGGGGATCTAAAGAAACGAGACAGACAGAGCAAGCTCAGAAATGCGAGTGTTTCTACGGGCATGCTCGAGGACCAACAAATCCTTCCCACTTCAAAACGCACGAAGAAGCCCCGTGACATGCCTGGAGATTCCAGACTTGCTCGCTTTGATTTCGTGGATGCCCCTGTAGGGGAATTGGCTATTATCTTTACAGATATTAAAGGGTCAACGAGCCTTTGGGAGACCTGCCCTGATGCAATGCGCTCTGCCATACAAATCCATAATGACATACTTCGTCGACAGCTTGGAATCATTGGTGGGTACGAAGTCAAGACTGAGGGAGATGCCTTTATGGTTGCCTTTTCCACGACTACGGCTGCCTTGCTCTGGTGCTTCAACTGTCAAATGCAGCTTCTAGAAGCAGAATGGCCGACGGAAATTCTCGAACAACCTCAGTGTGAGGTCGAGTACGATATGGACAATAATATTATTTTCCGTGGACTTTCTGTCCGTATGGGTATACATTGGGGTGAGCCTGTCTGTGAAAAGGATCCCGTTACTAACCGCATGGACTACTTTGGACCGATGGTGAACCGCGCCTCTCGTATCTCCGCTGTTGCCGATGGCGGGCAGATCTTCGTGTCATCGGATTTTATGAGCGATATCCAACGCAATCTGGAGGTGTTTGCAGATAGTGAGCGTGCTGCATCAACTGGTTCGGAAGAGGGTTATGCTGTGGATAACCTTGGGTATAACATCCGTCGTGAGCTGCAACAACTCAACAGCCTTGGCTTCGTGATCAAAGACCAGGGAGAACGGAAGCTGAAAGGCCTGGAGAACCCCGAGCCGCTTTACCTCATCTACCCTCACACCCTATCGGGCCGATTAAGTATCATGCAGAAAGATGCAGCAAGTGACAAGAATGTCCCAACAACCATTAGCAAACACTCCCAGCTGGAAATTCAAACAGACCTCATCTGGCGCCTCTGGGAGATTACCCTCCGCTTAGAGAGGCTGTGTGGCGCTTTGGAGTATCCGGGCGAGGCCCGACTAAAGGAGCCCAACGTGTCGCTCTTCAATGTCGTTAAAAATCATGGAGGAGAGCTTGCTGACTCGACCGTGGTCAGCTTGGTTGAACAACAAGTGACTCGCATCGAAATGACGGTTAGCACTCTTGCAATTCGGAACATGTTACGGCCCTTCAGACCGCACGACCGACTCGATGATCATGCCATGCCTATCAAAGACGTGTTACAGGAGCTGCAAACCCAGCTTGCCGAATACAGGGCCCTCAAAGAGCAGATTTCTGTCAGTGCTGCTGGCATCACTGACAGGAGTCCGAGTTACGCGGCGACGGATTTGGCATCTCTCAAAGACCGCAACAGTTCTGCATCGTCGTCTTTTCTTCACATGAGCATCCCAGCTGATGACGTGGACAACTAATAGTCTACGTGCCCGCATCTCACACCTCTTATCTACAGTATCTAATCTTACCTTTTTTTTCTTTCTCTCCTTTTGATCTAGTACTCAACGGCGCCGCATGGGTTGGTTGGATGTTCAGCGTTCAGAAGCATGGACAGGAGCTAAGGTGGATATTGCTTTTCCTGTCCTTTGTTCCACTTTCAATCTCAAGTCGATATGTCAGTACAGACATGATGAATGAACTGGCTTCAAATTCAGTTGTATTGCACCTTGGCTGAGCTACGGCTATATTTGCTAACGTTACGTATCTGTATGCTACTGTGTAGTGCGTGTACATCTATAGCGGCTTCATTAGTAATGATTGGTAGCCTCGACGTACCACAAAAATCATATAGACCTCTTAAAATCTCACTCATAGTACTGGGAATTCTGACATCATACTTATATATATAGTTTTGCTGTACTGTATGTCGACTTGAATATTGGAAGGACGTTATGCACGGTGAGGTAATCCTCTTGCCTCAGGCATCGATCAGTCACGGGTGGGTTTGCATCTTGTTTGTTTGGGTTTGATTGAGTCTTTTCGTCAACCGCGGTTCATCATCGCCGACTCCTATTCCATTCTCGTGGGAGTTGTGTAAGAAACCCCAACACCTTTCTTTGACTCCGAAGCACGCCAAGCCATATTCGACTGTTCGTTCTCTTGATACAGTCGTCTTTGTTCCCTACCACTACTTAAGCGGCCGTCTCGCGTTCGGCCCCGCCCGCTCTGTTGCCCTGGCTACCATAAATTTCAACATATGCCAATCTGACATTTGACGAATTGCAACAACGTCCATTTGAAGATTTTAGATGAAATTCATCACCCGCACACAGTTCATTATCAGTCAAGCTTTTCTGTGGTGATCGTCGTATCAACCGATTTCCACCATGGCGGATGACCTGGACTATCTCTCCCCTGATTTCGATCTTAACTCTCTGACGGTACCACGTCTCCGGTCCATTCTAGTCAGCCATGATATTCCATACCCGGCCTCTGCGAAGAAGGCGCAGCTTATACGAATTCTGGAGGATGAGGTTCTACCTCAGGCGAGGAGATTACTACGGGATCGCGAGCGAGTGAGGCGAACGAGTGATGGGATTACCGATATGGGAAGTCGCGCAACATCAGTAGTTAGTGATTTCAATGATCGACAAGAAGATGAAGGCAGAGATTCGATGCCGCCACCACCAACACCTTCGACAGTCTCAACGGCAACTGGGGGGAGGCGAGGACGATCGAGAATGAGTACGCGAGCCTCGACCGCCGATATTGATGATAGAACCGCTCCGGCCACACCGTCCACAATTTCTAGACGTACAGTACCGAGATCAGAGTCGAAGCGCCTTCGCGCATCTGAATATCAATATCATCATGACACCCCTGCAACACCGGTCGCAGCAGACGTCGCTACTCCCCGAAAATCGACTACTAGGAAACTTCGGAGAAGCGAGATGACACCATCGACTGAGCCAGAGCCCATGGCACGGCCAATCAAAGAAGAGCCTAAGGAAGAGAGCGTTTTCACTTATGACAACCCATTCCAGAGTGGAAGTTCTCCTGCCCTGTGGTCCGAGAAAAAGCGAAAGAGTGGATCGCTACTTCCAACCGAGAGCCCTGCTCGGGATCAGGGTCTGCGGGCTAGAAAGTCTGACGCATTCATTAAACAAGAAGACGGTGCTACTCCATCCAGGCGATCTTCCTTCCAATTCCCTATCTCGAAGTTGAAATCACCCCCCAGGCAACTTGAATCTGTGGCGGATGAGGAGGACGAGAGTGAGCTCAGTGCTGGCGAAGAGTTCACACCGGAGGAACAACTTGCATTAGAAAGGGAGCAGGCGGACTTGTGGTACCCCCCTGCCCCAGACCGACAACAACAGCAAGGCTCAACGAGTCGCGCAGCGCCTTGGATCATTATCCTACTGCTGGTTGCTGGATTTGGTGTTTGGTGGCGGAAAGAGAAGATTGAGATTGGATTTTGCGGCATTGGAAAGCCCACTTGGTCATTGGCCGAGACTCGGATTCCTGAGTGGGCAAACGTCTTGGAGCCACAATGTGAACCCTGTCCTGCCCATGCGTTCTGCTACCCCGACTTTGAAGCACTCTGCGAGCATGATTTCATCCTGAAGGCGCATCCTCTGTCTCTGGGCGGCTTGGTTCCCCTGCCTCCGACTTGCGAGCCTGACAGTGAGAAAGCGCGGCGCGTCAAAGCCGTTGCTGATAAAGCTGTGGAGGAGCTGCGTGACAGAAGAGCCAAATGGGAATGTGGGGAACTCGCAGATGACGGCCAAGGGCAAAAGGGCCAGAGATCAGTGAACCGGATTTGAAGCAGGAGGTAGCGAGAAAACGTCGGAAAGGAATGAGCGATGCCGAGTTCGATGATCTATGGAAGGGGGCGTTGGGTGAAATCCTTGGCAGGGAAGAAGTGATTAGCCAAACGAAAACGTAAGTTGCTCATTTCGTTTCGATGCAGGCGGGTTTCCCGGCTAGCGCCAGAGGATTACGGTTCTGACGTGTATACGGAACTAACAGAAGCGACACTACTATTACAGACCATCTTCTGTCGTCACCCTCACCTCAACATCAGTCAGTCGGCTCTCCCTTACGTGCGCCTTCCGCCGCTACGTCCGACTCTCTCTCCTCGCGTATCGACTCCCTCTTTCAGTTCTAGCCATCTGTACATGCGCCGTGATGTATGCACGCTCAAGAGTCCTGGCTCGCCGGTCTGATAGGGCACGGGTCCCCGAACTAGTAGCCACCACGCTCGATCGCCTTGCGACTCAAGCCGCTCTGCATGCTCGTGGTGAGGCCCGTGAACCTTATATTCCAATTGGACAACTGCGCGACGACGTCCTTCGATCTGAATTGCGTGGCAGCCGGCGTGAAGAACTATGGCGACGGGTTCGCAGTGTTGTTGAAGGGAATGCCAACATTCGAGCTGCCGTGCGAGAGGGTCGTGGAGGTGATGTTGCTCGCGTATGGGAATGGATTGGGGGCATCAGCAGTGTTCGTGGAGACCTTGAAGGATCGGCGACACGGCCGCGCGACAATGGCGATCCGCATTTGTCCGCCTCGTCTCCCGACCAAAGCCGTCAGCCGATGGATAAACACGCCCATTCTCCGGACTCCGCACAACCTCGTCGTCGATGGGACGAAGGCAGGCCGATCTACTGAAGGCCGTTCCGTAGTTCGCTAAACCTAATCATTTATCCTATTCTTCGCATGCTATGGATTTTCCTGACCGCCAATGGCTCTGTTTCGCAGTAGATAGCTTGTTTTCTTTACTTTCAACTCTTGATAATGCTGGGCTTTCACAAATTGGTTGGAAGCTTTGGGGAGGGTTACATACAAGCTGTGAGCACATAGCACAATGACACTAATGTGGAATTTTGGGTCGAAGGTTGTTGTTGATCCCCGGTAGTCATAGGATCAAGAGGTCGCTTCAAGTTGGAGATACTCGCAGTCATTCTCCAGCCCAGGCGTTCTCGCTTTTGATTGGCTCGGCCTAAACCGAGGTGCCCTAAGCCGAAGTACGGCCAATATCAGGACTCCAGAGTACTATGCTGGAGACTCTTAGTATACTACTAGTACGAGTATCCTACTCAGTCCGGTGTCAGTGCGTCGTCACCGGTAGCGGCATTCTATCCCTTGGTTCAGATGATAACTGGATTCGTAACGAACCTTCCAGAGATTCTCGGAGTCTCTGACTCGTCCAGTGGAGGTCAAGTGGCAGGAATTCGCCACACCTGCCTTGAACCAATGGTGCACGATCCATGGAAATGGATCTCCGAGTTTATCTATTTAAATTTGGCTTATCTCGCCTGTTATTGTCGATCAACCACTAGCGTGATTCTGGGGGCTTTTCCTGTCGGTTCTTCGCCAAGGTACATGGCGAGTACCGACCCTGCGAGGGGTAGGCGTCGGCAGTTGTTGCTTCAGTAGGGCTTAGCTGAACCCTCCAGGTCAGTGAGTCGTTTTTCCAAGATTCCCAGTTGGGCAATTGTCTCGATTAGGTAGGAAACTCCCCCCTATTTGTTAGGAAAGAGACCTCATGTTAGTGTTGGCATTGGTATAGTGACGAATTAAGGATCGAGTAGGGAATGGTTGGTTTTTTTTCCTTCTCTTTTTGCCTGTTTTCTTTTTCTTTTTGCTTTTGTTTTCTCTTTTGTCCTGACGGAATTTCTCTACCTTGTGCTGTCGAGGCATGTTTCTTAGTTGTGACTCGTATACCCTCGGAAATCGAGTCAATGCATGAGAATAGCCGATGCAGCCATCGGGCTAGATTCATTGGATCCTTCGGGACGGAATCGTAACATAATGCATCCATCGTACTAGTCATGAAGATCCCTACCGTATCTCTCCTACGACTCAGGGCTAATACAAACGCTATGCCGCAATGGGGCTAGTTCCGGATACAAACAACTGGGCCAGATCACGTGTGGTGGCATCTTTTGTTTCGATCAGCATTCGACGCAAGCCTCGAATGCTGTAAGAAGCTGCAAGGGAAGGGAAAGTGAGGGTGTCGCAAACCGCAAAAGAAACCCCCCCCCATTGGACTCCTATGGCATCCAACTTTACGTGGTACCATGTTTAACCACTGCTGGCCTCCCAGTTTAAGCTTCAATGACTGAACCATAACAGCGTGCTCGCTGGGTCAGGCGATGGGCGACGGGGTTCATGTTCATGAGGAAAAGTGGTCGTCACTGATTACGATGAAATAAACGTACTGGTTTTCGATGAGAACGGGAGAACGAAATCCTCCTCCCCACTGAGCCAAACCATTGGACGTCGACACGTTTCCGATGATTCGTGCAACTGACAGCCTATCAAGTAAGACGGAAAAGGTATCCGGAAGCTTGCGGCGATAGAATTCGTGCAGAACCACCTGCCCAGTGCCCACTCCGTTTAGCCCCTGTTGCCACTGGGGCTGCCGCCGCCGAATCAGCAAAGCACCCCTTCGCCAAAGGATTTTACGCGATCTGCATTGAAATCCGACGGAGAAGGACTCAAGTGAGAGATGACATAGAGCCAATGAAAGGACGTCAATCAGACGGTACGGTACAGAATCAGGTAGGAGGAACTACTTTGACCAGGATTACTGCGGACGACTATCTACAACCGACATGAACGAAAACCCAACATGGCATCCCAATGGTTGTTCGATCATGGCGTCGGGCCCTCGGTTACATAATTCGATGGCTCCGTCATCCTAAGGCCCCAGCCAGGGATCCAGTCACTATACCATTTCACGAAGCGTATCGCCTGGTCGGGATTTTTTTTTTTAAGAGTCTAATGTGCTGTTTCTGCTCAGCGTCCCTTCGTCGTACCTGGAAACTATCGGTTGACTTTTGGAAACGGCCCGTACGCAAGTCCCCGTGCGAGCTGGTAACTATTGCTTTCTTTTCTTTTCTCTTTCCTTTTTTTTTTTTTTCCCTAATTGTTTCCTAGTTTAAATTAGGTTTTATCTTTATTTTTTTTCTCGCTTTCCTCCGTTGTGCAGCGTCCACCCGTCCACCTTAGTTCCTCTTGTGGCGGATAGCCTCTGGCAGTCAATGCAAGCACTACAGAAGGATCTGTCTTAGTGTTTAACAGTTCACTCATGATCCATTTGGTCGAGCATGGTCTGGTCAACCTCCTCAGGATAGATGCACCTCCTAGCGAGGAGCATGTAATACAAAGTTCTATTGAGAACCTCATCAGACGCCTGTCTAGGTTTCCTCATCTCATTTTCACTTTTTTTTTGTTTTTTCCTTTTGCCGTTGACTTGGTCTTCCTTTCTTAATCAATATACACTTCTATAGACCATGGCCCAACAAGGGTCATCCAGACCATTTCGCGCCATTGCGCCGCGAACGCTTCCAGATCCTCTGCCGCCGCCTGCTCATCCGGGAGGTGGGTTTGAAGAGGCCAAGATAAGGAGAGCATCTGCAGCTTGCACTGAATGCAAAAGACGTCGAACAAAGGTACTATTCTTTTCGTTTGGTTGTCATGGGGTGATGTCATTCTTGATCTCCTCCACGATGTGTACCAAATCGGCCCGGTCTCGGGCTTGTTCCTGATTCCCTGCATCTAACTCTCGTTATTCACTACTAAGCTCTAATTTCAATGTTATTCTGCTATAGTGCAGCGCAGATACCACCGGGCCTCCCTGCGCCGAATGTGCGCTCCATGGACGTGCGTGTGTTATCGATGAATCTGCAGACAAGCGGCGTAAGGTCGCGGCCCGACGTGCCCAAGAGGAATTGCGATATTATCGTGGGTTTGTCGAGCAGCTGCTGAAGGCGATTCGGCAAGGCGAGAGGACGGATGTGGAAGCAATTGTTGCCGTCATTCGGTCGGGCGCATCTCACGACGACATCCGTGCCGTTGTTCGAGAGTTCCTGACGAGGAACGCGAAAGGGGAGGCAGATATGCCGGACGGCGTGGGGCAGGGAACAGAGACCGACGATACATCGAAAGACTTGACTCCGGAAAGCTGGTCGTAACCAAAGTTATTGGCGCTGCTTCAAACCAGGATATCCATCACCCATCACGACCGCACATCGTTATACCGTAATCAAATCTCCCTCTACATCTTCATAATCACACTTGTCGTTGAGCTAATCATTCGAGCGCCGAACTTGATTGCTTAAGCATCCTGCAGATTCATCCTGCACATGACTTGATCAATCTATAAAAGGACATAGAAAGGACCTAAAAAGAACCTAAAAGAACCTGGCAAGCTTATGGCGCATTCTTCAGAGGCTACTGGCTACTTTATTTGATATTCTCCCACCTGTCTCCTGTGATCACCTATCTTCGAATAACCTCCCTTGTGCCCTCTGCAGTTTCCGAAGCCATGTGAGGAAGAGTTCAAGCCCATACCCAAACCGCGTGATTCGCATTTTCCAGAGCAACATTGCAGGATACCCGATTAAAGGGTCCTACTTTCATTCTGTTCAGCATGGGTCACTCTGCGGCACTAACGCAGGTTGGCCGTCGCGCCGGCTGGTGAGCCCACGGCTGTTAACCTTCTATTCCGCCCAGCAAGAATCAACGATCAATGTTTAGGCAGGCACAACATCGGGCCTTAGTTCACTGGAGTGATGGTGTTATTGTTCCTTTCTTGCTCTATATCTTGTGCTAGCGATGAATTTGGACCCTGTTCTCGCTCCACGCATTAGTGTCGCCAAATTGAAAACCAGCCGCTATGTTTCTCCTCCGAATGCAATTTCAGTATTAAATAGAGCATTAGTCAGTCCTAGATAGAGGCCAGCATATGGTCCAAAATGGCAGCGGTTGTCCTCGCAGGCTGAGCATCCACCAGACATGAGGACATGCTTCAGATTTGATCGACCCTACTCAAAACATTGAGCCTGTTCATGCTATGGTACGGTGGACTAGTAATCACCGTACCAGTGCATACCTTAGCATGGTCGTATGCATCCAATCCCTCCTGGGAGCGTTGACACGAATCTTATGGCAGGACGCACTAATCGCACGACTTCTAGTGAGGCATGCTACTCACGGGTCAGCTAATTCCGTCAACGCTGTGTCCCTGGGAGATCTACCTGTGGAAAGGAATCATTCTGATATTCTTCTATCTTGCTATCTTGGCCGTCATGGTCCTGTCAACGGGTGACTAAGCCAACCAGGTGACCGGCAGATGACCGGCTGCTGGCCCCGACTCTTCGATACCCAACGTTAACCTTTACCCTCTATCGGTATTCGGTCCCCCTCGTGATGGAGTATACGAGCGGGCAAGACCTCAATGGTGCTCTCACCATCTTCTATCTCGCAGTGTATTTTGTTGCATATTATTGAGAAACACCGTCATGATGTCTTTTTTACATAGATACGTCGGCAGTGAACCGTTTCGGCCCCGGATACTCTTTGCCGGAGTGTGGAGTCACTAAGTATGCTTTAGTTCGCGGACCCCCGCACGTCAAACAGAATCCGTTCAATCCCCGGAAATTTCTCCTGATGAAAACTGCCATTCCACTTCCTCACGTCCACTTTAAAGAGGCGGAAAACCCAAAAAAGGAAACACAGGGGCAGGGCGGGGCTGTGACTTATGCAATCTTTAGCAGTAGCTCCCATCAAGTGACGTGACGTGCCTCCTACCGATCCGATGGCAACAGGTCTCATTAGGGCAGATGCGCAGCTGTCACTCGGAAATGCTTGTCATACTAGAAGAGCTACAGGTCTGGGGCCAAGCGAAACCTTTCGTCCGGGACAAAAACGAAAACCATCTGAGTCATCATTATCGCCTAAGCCAAGCAATACAAGACAGAAAATCACGAGAGCCTGTGATCACTGCAAGGAGAAGAAGACCCGATGTACTGGAACACTTCCGTGTATGAGATGCACAAAGCTCTCGCTTCCTTGCGAATACAATGCCGCTTACTCCAGAGGCCTGCCTCCAGAGCCTCTACCGGCACCCCCAGCCGTAGCGGCTGAC
This sequence comes from Aspergillus nomiae NRRL 13137, assembly GCF_001204775.2. NCBI lineage: Eukaryota > Fungi > Ascomycota > Eurotiomycetes > Eurotiales > Aspergillaceae > Aspergillus > Aspergillus nomiae. Next base: position 41,360 of record NW_015378232.1, on the reverse strand, counting down.
TACGCAAACCAAAATCATGGTCTTTCGCCGACATACACTAATCGGAGCTATTCCTCTCAGCGGTCGACAAGGAGCTGTTCCCGGGCTGCCACTGGTTCGTATCGGCAGCCTAAGAATGGCGCGGAGACCTCAGGTCGTAACTCACCCGACCCCGTGGTCACTGATTTCGAGGGCAATTACCTTGGTCCTGCGTCGGGAGTCTCCTTCCTTAACCGTGTTTGGCGTCGTCTTCACCAGGATGAAATAGGGGCGGTTCCTGGTGACTTTCAGAAAGAGTCGTGCTCCAAAAGTACGTCCGTGTTCATGTTTGGGGACAGACCCTACTCAGACGACCGGGAAGCTGGCTTTACTCTTCCCTCTATTGAGCGGGCGCGAGAGTTGGTTGAAATATATTTCGACTTCTCTATGGTTACCTACCGCTTCTTGCATAGAGGAACTGTAGAGGATTGGCTGAAACAAGTGTATGAGAGCAATATCTCTTCCCTGAATCCACCCACTGGCCCAATGGTAGCTCGAGCTGCGATTGTCCTTATAATATTTGCTGTAGGCTCACTGCATGAAGAACTGAAACCAGAGCATGATATTGACGTTTGGAATGGAAGGTAAGCACGTATACCGGCGCTGTGACACTCTCCGAAGAAATACTGAACACTTGTAGCGAGCAATGGTACGCTGCTTCAAAATATCTGTTGTCCCTAGAGTCAGGGCCTCCCCGGCTAGAGTCAGTGCAAGCGAGGTTAGGCCAATGCCTTTACCTGCTTTCATCATCCCGAGCCAATGAATGCTGGTATGCTTTTGGGACCGCACTGCAGCTTGTGACGGCCTTAGGGCTCCACCGAAGATGCCCTGCGAAGTTGTCGAAGAATGGCAATAGCTACTTGGAACGTGAAATTCGTAAACGGATCTTCTGGAGCACCTACACTCTAGATAAATATCTTAGTGTCATGTTCGGGAGGCCGAGGCTAATCCACGAAGAAGATCATGACCAGGAACTCCCGGACGAGGTCAATGACGAAGATATGTTACAGGACGACGCACGCCGAAGGACAGGAACTCCTGACTGTATGATGATCGCATCTGTTCTCCACTACCGGTGTGTCCTCCCCTGATTGCCTCATGCTGAACTTGCAGCTCACATCCTTCTGGTAGACTCGGTCGCATACTCGGTGAAGTTTCCCGGCAACTGTACACGATCAACCCTCGATCTCGAGAGCCCCCTCTCGAAGTCGCTGTACGGCTCACTGCAGAGTTAGAGGAATGGAAAAAGGCCGCACCACCTTTGTTCAACAGCGTTCGTGCGACAAGTCTCATTCCACCTCTATGTAGGCAAAGCCAAGTTTTGCAACTCGCGTATTCACATTCCATAATCCACGCCACCCGGCTCTTCCTCTTGAACGATTTCACGGACCTCAGTCGCAAGCCACCAGTCTCACATTCCACGGTAACAAGCCATGTACACAAATGTATAGGTGCTGCCGAAGACGTCATGAGAATAGTGGATACCCTTGGCAAACAAGGCGTCTTGATCCGGTCATTCTGGTTCACTCACTACGTCTGCTTCTGCGCCATCACGGTGGTGTATATATATACCATCCAACAATGCCAGCTGTCCTCGTACCCCGATGCCTCGCGGGATATGGAGGATAAAAGCTACTTGTGTTCATTATTCAACCTCGCCGAGGCTTGTCAGCAACATCTCGCCGAGGCTACCCGCAAGAACTGCCCAAGCCGTCGCTATAGCATCATTTTGGGGGAGCTCAGATTGGAGGCACGTAGACAGACCGGATCATATCTATTTCCAGATGCTCTTGCAATTGCGTCACAACAACCTGCCACGACAGCTATCCAAGATCAAGCTTCCATGGTCCAAAGAAATGCGAATCAAGCAGACATCCCACAATCGCTTCCGTCGCCTTCTCGCGCTACCAATCAGTTAGATAACGCTGCACCTCCAGACGCAGTAGCAGAGGCGTTTGATTTTAGCGAGGACTTTGGGCTTCTGGATAATTTGGAAGGACTGAATTGGTGGACGCAATTAGACTCCTGGGTGCGTTTACACTTATCTGCGCTTCGAGAGTACTATGCTTCGGCATATAACTGACAGTTGTATAGGCATTTTCCAACCTTTCAGCAGAGCCCTCGAACCTGGGTCTATGAACCTCGGACAGTCAGAACAACAGCGAAAGCGTATCACTTGTGATTGCTGCTGGCTGGTGTATATATATTGTTGTTATTTCTATTCTGAAGATATGATCAATGGAAGAACCGGAAACAAAACTTGAAAGCCCAGTCATTACCATCCACTTCGGTAACACCGCATATCATTTATCTACTCGATAATACATTTTCATATGTCTACTTTGCTTTCTTGCACAATTCTTCTCAAACATATCTCAATAGACACAGTTAGTCTTCGAATAGGATTTCTAAATATAAAAGCAGAAAAAAGCAGATACCACAGTGCTAATGGATATAACAAAGACAATCAAATCAATTCTGCAAAGACCAGCATTCCTTGCGGAAATACGCTATCATCTTCCTAACAAGCTCCTGATCCAGAGGCCTTGCATCAGCCAAGGTGGTAGACACTTCCCTTGCCCGCTCGGTATGCCAGTTGAACAAACGTCGTGGCTTATCGGTGTCATACTTGCTTGCGAAGAAATCAACAAGCTTGATAGGCGGGTTGGCGACAGGATCCGGGTTCGACGTTCGCAAACGCTGTATCCAGTCCCGTTGCTCCAGCTCCTCGAACTCCAGCCCCGCATCGCGAACATAGGGGAGGAGGTCCCTGGTCCAGTGGAACGGGTGGTGGCTGACGATGTTGAAGACCAGCTCCGTGTCGGGCTTGGAGACCGCCGTGCTGGACAGGGAAATGTCAATGACGGTGCCCGCAACCGTGTCCACCGGGAGCCACAGAGGCGACTCGTCGAGCTTCGGGAGCGCCCCGATAGTGGTTGCGGCTTGTAGCATGAGTGGGATGGCCTCTGTTGCGTTCCAGACGCCATGGTCTTGGTCGCCGATCACCTGGCCAATTCGGAGGACTCTCGCACAGATGCCCGCTTGCTGTGCGGCATTCATGCATATGTGTTCGCTGACGAGCTTCGATTGCGCATAGCCCATGTTTTGGGCATAGGAGAGCTTCTTGGGCAGGGCCTCCGGAATGTCGTCTTCGGCGGTGCCCACCACCGAGCTGACGGAGGAGCAGAAGTTGAATGACGCTGGGGCGGGTCGTTGCGTCTTGAGACACAGATCGAGGAGATGCTTGAGGCCTCCGATGCTGTCCTTCTCAAAGCTGCTGAGGTGCATGTTGAAGTTCACAGACCAGGCGCAGTGGATGACGTCTGTGATCTCCGAGGTCAATGTGTTGTAGGTGGAAGCATCCAGCCCCAAAGTCGACTGGGATAGGTCGGATGGAAGAGCAACGATTTTCTGTTTCGCGGCGTCCGTAAGGCCGTCGAACACGCGACGACTGCGCATGGATTGGAGTACGCGGCCGTAGGCTTCAATTGGCGAGCCGGCGCGCACAAGACAGTAGATCTTCTGCACCTCTGGACGGACGGAAAGCTTCCTGACTACGTGAGCTCCTAATGAACCGGTGGCGCCTGTGATCACCTGTATTGTGTTAGCTTTGATTTCTCGACCGATGATTCACAGGACCTACAATGTATCTCCCGTCTAAGCCATTCGACATTGGGACGTGCTGCTGGAAGTCGCTATACTTCGATATCAGTTCGGCCATTTGGTCTTCCACAGACTGAACATCGGTTGTGGCTCCCGAGTTGAGGGAATCAAGATAGCGAGCCAAGGACCTGATCGTAGGATAGTCAAACGCCACATTCAGGCCGAGCTTTTGGCCGTTCGTATTGAGCGTCTTCATCAGGATAGATCGAAGCTGGGTAGCCTGGAGAGAGTCCATCCCAAGGGCAAAGAAGTCGGCATCTTCCGTCAGGTCATCTTCCTTTCTGGGCGAAAGAATATCGTGCAGTTGATCCTTGATGAAGGCCTTGAGCTCCGTTTCGGATAGGACAAGCGATCCACTCATGGCGTCCTCCGCCTCGTATGCCTCTTCGATCAGACTACTGAATTCTTTGTAAAATCTTTGCCGGATAATGGTTCCCTTATCCGTACGCGGGTAGGGGGTATCTTCCGGTAGCACGCGGACCATGCTTTTCGAGAGCTGTCCGTACGCCGGCATGGCCGCATGCGCCTTCTCGACGGCAGGCCAGATACTCTCAATAAGTTCCTGATCAGACATGGAGGCAGTCTCAGGCGCACGAACAACTGCCAGCCCGATGCTCGCCTTGCCAGCCCCGAAGACAATCGCCTCGGAGATTGTATTGAGCTGTCTGACCCTTCCTTCCATATCAAGGGGGTTCACCTTTTCGCCATTGACGAGCACGATGGTGTCGTCCAGCCGAGCGTAATACTTATACGCTTCCAGGGTTGGGTGCTTCACGAACAGATCCTTGGTGGCATAGGACCCATCTGGCCGGTTCGAAATTACCTTCGAAGGCCAACCATCGAGACACACCAATTCAAATATCCCCGGGTAGCGCTCTTCGAATCGCAGGAATTTCTTCACCACCTCCGACGGCCTGAGATAATCCCATTCTTTATCATCTCGTGGCCGGAAGGAGGTCATCAGTTGGCCTGTTTCCGTCCTACAGTCTAAGTTAGCCAGAGGTCATTATCGTTCAAGTCCCAATTATACGTACGATCCGTAGTGGCTTATCAGGTTGACATTATTCTCGACGAGCAGATTTCCCAGCGAGTCCGGGCACGCGGATCCGCCGAACATAACCGCCTTGAACTGTGCAAGAGCAGCAATGCCCTCTTCTGTCTCGGCGAGCAGCTTCAAGGCGTACGGAACGCCGTAGAAGATCTCGAGAGGATGTGCCTGCATGATACTCAGCAGGTGCTGTCTAGTGAGCGGGAGTTCGGCGTTGTAGAGATAGAGCCTCTTTGACGAGTAGATTGTCCGGAACAACACACTGATCCCATGATTATGGTACAGTGGTAAAGTGATGAATCCAGACATATTCATATGACCGGAGTAGTTCCGGACGGCCGCTGCCTGCGTCTGGTAGATTGGTTTCGGGAGACCCGTCGAGCCACTGGAGTGAATGATCCACGCCAGGTGTTTGGATTCAGCCACCGGGTCCAGCCAGGGGACCATGTTCGTATCAACAGCAACCTCGTCTGGAACCGGGAAATCGAAGGATGTCTGTACGGGTATCACCTCGACTTGCAGATCCCGGAGCCGCTGCTTGAGCTCCTCCGCCGTTTCCTTGAACGACTCATGGATGAACACATGGCGTGAGTTCGTCCTCTCCAACAAAGACACATACGCCTCGATCGAGATCCGCGTCGAGAGAAGCAGTCCCGTGTGTCCTAGCTTCGCCACCGCGAGCAGCATGACCAGGTAGCTGAGATCGGAGGTTCCCAGCAGGGACACCACCGTCGGGGTCTCTCTCGAGGAAGCCCTCGGCGGGACCTTCGCAGCTATGGCGCCAGCGACTCGAAAAGCAAAGATATCCAGTTTGCGCAGTGGGTAGTCCACATACTCGATGCCGGTCCGTGGATAACATATCACGGGCTGTTCGGAACCAAGCGACGCACGGCTTCGCACCAGCTCGTCGACTGTGAGTGGCACCCGATCTGGGTCATGATTGACCGTCGTGTTTCTCAAGATCGGGACAGGTAATGGTGCAGTAGTGCTTTGGGGGACGGTTGCAGAAATCATCTTGGATGCATTCGTGTCACTTCCACATTACAGCGGTAACTGGATGATGGGAGCGGAAAACGCACCGCTTAAATAAGAGGGTCAATAGACCTATAGCCGCCGGCAAATGACCAGTTTCCATCGTAGGTTCCGATTCTGAGGATAGGCTTCATTGTTTGGTGCAGCCGGAAAAGGGCTCGGATATTTCTCCGGAAGCAAAAGCTTCAAAGGCTATAATCCCCACAATTCAAGTACGTAGATCATGCTGCAAAGCCGGTTGGTTCATCGACGCTCGGATAAGATGCTTAGGTTCGGAATAACGGTTTTCAGCTGGAGTGGTTATATTGTCGTTCTATACTTAGTTGCCACGACCACTGCGGCGGGTTGAAGTCGGTATCTGCAGAGAAACAACTAGAAATATAACAAAAAATACATAAAATAGTAATGTCTTTCACTAACACTAAAAAGAAGTCATTTTAGTCTTTAGATATAGTCTTGTTAAAAGTAAGAGATATTACAAAGGTTTTGGTTAACTCGCAACTATTGAATAGCAGGGGCTGTAGCCGGTCGGGGGGCTAGACGTTGGCTTACTACAGTCGAAGTAAGTATTCTCAATGTTGGAATACGCAGGAGTGCTAGTTAATTAAATATCTGATGAGATATGTATAATTGGATTAAGAATATCCTGTCTTGTTCCAGAGAAACAACTATGTATGAGGTTGTCGAGATTAGTGATCGGGTAAAAGTGATCCGAAAAGAGCTCCGAGGAGAACTCCGACGAGAAATCCCTGGGAGAAAAGACTCCTAAACTGCCAATCGTGAATTAGGAAAGCTGAGAAACAGCATATAGGACTCTCTTATTATGCCGCCTAAACCAGGGGCAACAAAGCAAAAGTAGGCCAGACGCTAATGGATTATTAATTGAGGTCATAGGGATTCGAATGCTATAGATTATCCTGGTCTAGAAATAGTATAAATACCAGATACAAGAATTGACCTTTATCCCTACGAAATAGAACTTCATTGTATCACTGTCCACCGCAATCTGAATAACTTATCGTACCGCTTCATCCGTACTACGCGAAAGGTGTCCATCAAGATGACTATCCCTCCCGCTGGCACTCCAGTAGGACTTGAGATCCCGGCCAAGGATGTGGCTCGTGGTAGGTGGCCGGTCTCATCTACTCGATCCTATGACTGAATTCTGACCTGGTTACGCTGCGCAGGTTCTGCATTCTACAATGCGGTCTTCAACTGGACTTTTGCGCCTTCGACTCTGGGCTTCCCAGCAGATAAGCTGCTTACTTTCACCGTGCCTGGTGGAATCCTCCCTATCGGCGGGGCCCTCCGCCGGGTGGATGATATTCCAACAACTGAGGGCGCTCTTAAGATTTACCTCTATGTTGAGGATATTGTCGCTGCGCTAGAGGTTAGTACGTTGAAGCTACTGATCGGACTCGGGAGGGATCTGACATCAATTGAAAGGCAATCCAAAAGCACGGCGGTAAGAAGGTCGGCGAGGTCATCCCAGAAGGTGATAAAGGGCTCTTCCAGTACGTCGAAGACAGTGAAGGCAACGGCTTCGCTATCTACACCTACAAGTGAAGGGCCAGGAGGAGTTGTATGTCAGATACTAGATAGGGCTAACCCGCTGACAATAGTCAAGGCCTGTTGGCGCCAGCCAGGCTTGAGGCAATAACTTAATGAATGCGGCGTTCGGTTTAGCATAGTACTAGATATCATATTCTTCCTAGCATTGAAACTAGTTCTAATCATGGAGTCATTGATAGAGCCGCGTAATGTCGGAATCCCTTCAGAAAGTAGAACCCTGGCTTTCTTCTCGGATCGGAATTATCACATCTCCCCTTTACAGTTTCCACTTACTCTAGCTTTTCAATGTAAACTGCTGATTTCCGTCTACCTAGGGCTAAATGTCCGTTTGGCTTGGTTTAGTGGTGAGCCCGTCGTCTCGCAGCCCTGATATCGAGCCTTTGAGCTTTCTTTTAAGCAGACACCACTCATCTTTCAATGAACATCGTGAGCGAACACGTCTATCTGCTCAGGAAAATCGGTGGTAGGGTGTCAGAATTTCAGAAATATAGCCTCTTCGCGACCAACACCAGTTCCCCTTGGTATTGGACTCTCCAACGGAACGGAACACTTTGCATGGATTAAATGATTACAAACAATGGCTACTAGTGCTTACTCCTTCGGCGGTGGGGCAAAATCAACAGTGATTATGGCTTCTCCGTCGGCTTTGAACACTGACGGATTCCTGTAGTTCTCCAACACCCTCACACATAAATGCTCTCTCGCAAGACTGGGTCCAGTTCGCGTCGACAGCCTTCTCCGCGGTCAGCCCCGAGACAGCGGCAGCGGACGGGAAGAGCCTGTGAAGAATGTCGGCGACGCAAACTGCGATGCGATGGACAACAACCACGCTGCGGAGTCTGTGTGGAATCAGGAGTACCATGCGAGGTCAATAGCCAGCGTGCTCTGCGGGGACCGAAGAAGGGGTACCTGAAGGCGTTGAGGAATCGCGTTGGTAGGATCATGCAGAGAGGCAAGTGTAGAGCACGCCGAACTGACAGCAACCTATCTCAGCATTGTTAGAGACTCGCTTGGCCGAGCAAACCGCCGAGTGCAACCCGTTATCCACCCCCGTCACAGATCTCCAAGATGTCTCCAGTACTTCCACCGCGTTCGAGTCAAATCTAGCCCCATTGTCCGCCAGAAGCCCGTCGGCCTCGGAGCCTGAGGTTGTGGCAACGACAATGACAAGAGCAAGTATGACCCCACAAGCAAGGACGCTGAGCATCAAGCCGGTTTCCGAACTCATTCAGGCAGAATTGTGAGTTTGTGGGTGCGAAAGAGTGGGTTTATCGACGACGCGATTTCTGACAGCTTATCTAGGAATCAGCTCTACTTCGACCGAGTCCATCCCTCAATCCAAATCCTTCACCAGCGTCGATATATGTCATGGGCCCGGTGTACGGTGGAAAGTACATCACGACAATGCCTTCAGTATGCAATGTGGACACTGGCGTCCCTTCACTCCGCACAGTTTCGGCACCTCCAGGTATCCTTCTATCAGGAGACCAAAAGGATGCTGGACCAGTTAACCAGAGACACCAATTTTCTAGTCGATACAGAGGAGATCCAAGCGTGGATCTTGACTGCAACGTATGAATCCATGCGTACATTCCACCGATCAGCCTGGATGAGCGCTGGAAGGGCATTCCGACTGGTGCAACTGATGAGACTGCATGAAATCGACAATCCCACAAATGCTCCTGTACACGTTCCTGTACTCGAAACAGAGCTGATTGAGACGGAGGAGAAGCGACGGGTCTTTTGGATGGCATATTTTCTAGATCACTTATTCAGTATGCGCAACAATTGGCCCGTCACGCTCAACGAACACGTGGTAAAACCGTTTCTGAACGCGAATGAAGAGAATAAATTATCTAATTGATGCAATGACTAGATCTGTACCCGTCTTCCAGCTCCAGAAATGGAATTCCAGAGCGGGCAACCGGTGCTGGGTGTTTTCCTGTCAGAAGCCATTATGGACCACTCCCGGGCAACGTCGCCGTTTAATGAATGTGTAATCCTGGCAACCATCTGTGGCCGCAGTTTATTCCACGTCCAGCAGCACAAGATCGGCTTTGTGTACGGAGGAGATATAACCCCCACCTGGTCGGAGCAGCATCAGTGGTTGGACAATATTCTCATCAATCGACTACAGGTTCTCTCCCAGTATCACCCCTCACCCATGCAGTTTTGCGACTCTATGCTCTTGTTTGCGCATATAATGGGACAGGCAACCGTGATCTACCTGTATCAGGGGATGAAGTCCGTTCTAAGGACGATCGATGAAAGGACCTTGGTGGTGAATAAGCAGCGAGCGTTGGTGGCAGCACAAGAAGTAGTCACTCTGGCAAAAGCGCTGACTGAATCCCACTTATTCAAGGTAATCACGGTCTCAAGGTCCCTGATAACCCAGTATTCATTTTTCTTCTCGTGCTGATGAACAACTAAGGTCCACCCTCTCATGCCAATTCCTTTGTTGCTGTGTGCCGAGTTTCTCGATGACGGTCACGCGACGGAGGGATTTAATTCCCAACTTCAGGAACTTCTGCGTATATTTCATCAATTAAAGAATGTTAACGATCCGAGCCAAAGTTATATACAGTTATTGGAGCTGTCCTGTACTGCGGCATCCATGGATCTAGCGAGAAAGCACTCGACAGTGAGCACGTCGTCCTCGTCCTGACTTGGCTGCCCAGCACGACCCAGGCACCGCAACTTGCTCCCCTGGTCAAGTGGAAACCATGATTGTGCATACCCGTGGCTGATCACGAAGAATATAATCAATATATGCAGCATCTACTAATTTGACTCTTTACTAAGATTAAGGTTGGCGCTAGCGCACTCGTTGACCTGTTTAGGCTTAGTGGATTTATTGTCTATTTCTAGTACTGAAACATTGATCGTCACTTGAAGTTGCTCTCCAACTATACTTCAATCTCACCCAAATGTCTAGTGCTGTTTCTGAATTCTCCTTCGAAGACCTGTATGCTGTGCAATGTACGCGCCGTTGCCCCCACGCCCCCGGAAAACCAGCATTAGCAGAAGCAGAAACGGTTGCGTTCCTTGTCGGCAGAAAAAGCGCAAGGTATAGGGAATTCCCGTCATATCAGACCCAAGTGCAATTACTGATACCATTCAGTGTGATGAAGCTCGGCCACAATGTATCCGATGTACTCGTACAGGAGCGATGTGCTGGTTCCAGAAGATGCCGCTACGGTTTCGCTCCGTAAATACAAAGAAAACAATAAAGTCGAACGATTCGAAAGGTCATCAGTGGGAATATAATGGGGTCGCTGTAGAGGTATTCTCAAAGCCTGTACGACATGAGGGTTGCAGCTCCGATAGCATCGTGGAGCCTGCTTCGCCGCCAAATGACAAAAGACAACAGGTCAACCTTTGGGGCATGACTACGGAGCAACTATATTTATCTTATTTCACACAAGAATTGACGAATATGTTGCCGGAAAGTGTCCGAGCGGTAGCCTCGAGAATGACAGAACTGTCCAGTCTTCGTGAGGCTGTCATCGCCCTCTCAGCGGCCCGACTGGCATCCATCGAAAGCGAACAGCAACGGAGACCTCGCTTCCAGCACTTTTCGGAAGCGCTTAGTCGTTTTATTTCCGCGGTCCAGCATATACGAACATCTCCGGCGGATATAGAGAATGTGCTCGCGGCAGCCATCCACTTGGTCCTCTTCGAGTTAGAGGTAGGGACACTCTGGGGTGTCTGTTGCCATGTTGCCGGGCTCGAGAACTTGCTCATGCTGCACCAGGATGTTCTGATGGAGTCGCCCTATGGTCGTACTCTTTTGAGAGCTGGTGTTTTTCTTAGGATGCGGACTTTATTCTTGCTCAACCCACTCTCGTCGCTCGGTACTGCACCTGCGACAGGGAGGTATCTTCAGAGACTGGTCGATGAAATCGCCCAACCGCGGGAAATCATATATATAAACATGACCAGAGCGGTATCCATGACGACACACCTCATTCTGGCGCACTGCATGCAGCATGATCATGATAGCTGGCACCGTGTGGCGGGCAAGATTTATACTCGATTTCAAAATACCTCGATGCAGCCAGCGGATCCTCCCATTCTACCGGAAGCAGCCGAAGGAAGACATATCTATATATACTTGAAAGAGATAGAAGATCGAAACAAGGCCGTCATTTCCGATTCGGGATATGAACCGCTCGGCACAATGCTTTCAAAGCCAAGAGAGTCCAGCTTCAACGAGAGACAGCCCTTGCTCAATATCCCCGAACTCAATCCAATCAGATTCGATCAATGTGAAGAAGCTATATTCTCCGCCGTCTATGCTCTCTCCCAAATATACTGCGACGGAGAGCTTCTCCAAAGTCTGCTCTACCAACAAGAAATCGAAAGTAATCCTCATGTGACGGAGTATGTAAAGACAATTCTCGGTATCGCAAAAGGATACGATCCGGCCAGCTGCTTCTGCGACAGCGTCTACAACATGAACATTAGCTGGGTGTTAGTCTTGCTCGCCTTGCGCTGGCCAACTCAGGAGGTCATGCGATACCTCAAGGACGACTTCCTCCCGCGTCTGCAGCGCACAGATACTCTGCGCGAGGACACCGTAGGCGCATTGCCATGTTTCTCCCGCATCGTGAATATACTAGACACGGAAACGACTCGCGGCCGTAGAATCTACACGATGCAACCTGTCTACGCAGACTCTGCCGAGCGAGAGCATTTCTTCCTGATGAATCAGGTGCAAGGCTATGCCATCCACGGCCGAGACCGCGAGGGTTACTTCTTCAACGATTACATCTCTACCTGATTTTAGGCTTTGGTTAACACAACACAACACATACATCCCCTGGGTTGAACCAGACTGAATCGTCCAAGAAAAGCCACTTAATATACAAGATACACATTCCAACCAGGCAGAACACAACCTACGCAAGAAATATACAAAAAGAACCAAACAAACAACCCCTACTTCACCAAGCCACCCTCCCCCCTCCTCAATCCATCCAGCCCCTTCATCCCCAAGAAAAACTCCCTCCCCCCAGTCCGATAATACCCCAACCCCAACCTCCTCTCCTCCCCATCCACCCGATCCTCAAACGTATTCCGTCGTCGAAAGAACACACAACACACCGTGATCCCGACTGCCAGAACCCTATTCGTTTATTCCTGTAAGCTATTTGCTCTTTCTTTCCCCAGTCTCGTACTTGTATCGTCGAGATGGGGTTCCCCGGGGGGTGGGTAGGTAGGTAGGTTGGATTGCATATCCAGGTTATGTCTTACTTACACTCCGAGGATGATGGCCGGGATGCCGGCGGTCAGGAAAGCGCTGGTTGGTTTTTCGCAGGGGGCGCTTTGGGGGTCTGAGTCTGGGGTGCAGCTTCGGGGGTGCATTTATTTTATTTTGTTTTGTTTTGGTCAAGTCTGTATAATATAGATATGTATGGTGGTGGTGTGAGGAATTCACTAAGGGGGAAGGAAAGGTGAGAGAGAATATTTCATGGGGGAGTTGTGATAGTGGTTGGATTTTATATCCAGTCACGGTGGTATGTATATTATGGGTTCTTTGCTTTATATAGACTTGGTGTATATAAATTGAACTGGGGCTATGGATTCTGACTAACCGGATGGGGTGAACAGGTGCGCTGGTGCTATAATTTCATTTTAGATATTTTAAGCCAGGGTAAAGGTGTTTCAGAGTGCTTCGTCTAGGTGGGAGGATTAGGATCACTTGGGATTTATATGCATTTCATTACATGATAGAACGAGGAAATGATTTTGTACACTAAGACTAAGAAATATCGGACTGTGGAAGTTAAGAAGTGTCAATATGACTCTTCTGAAGTACACCGTAACCCATGCTTTGAACCAAAACTCCATGTCATCAGGGATATATCAACGTAACAGGCATTGCCATATACATACAGCTTACAGAGGTTTATACAAAAGCAGGTTACGAGAAGTCCACAGGAGGTAGGCCTCTTTCCTCCAACCCAGCGAGGATGTTCTCTTGGAGTAACTTTAAAGCGTCATCCCATGTGACGGCACTCTGGGAGCCACGGGCCAAGCCCACCGGAGATCCCTGCCAGTTGGGTGGCTCGCTAATCTCATCTTTTGCATCTTCGACTAGCCACATCAGCCAGCGAACAACTGACACAGCTTTGTCGACGTCTTTTTCGTCGACAACGACACGCTTCACGTATCGCGCGAGTGATTCCACGTCCTCGTCGAAGGGTCCATCATCGGCGAAGGCTGCGTGCCAGGCGCCAACAGCATCCCGCAAATCGGACAAGCTGGAGAGCTTTTGGGAGGTGAAGGTGGGCCTCTCGGGCAAAGGGGGTAGACAGAGGCGCTTTTGTGGCTCAGAAGACGCCGAGGCTGATGGCCCATTCTGTGTTCTCTGGGCTGTGCTACTGGGGCGTTGAAGCATCCGAGATCTTTTCTGCTCTTCAAGTACTTCGCGACGGATGTCCTCGGGTAGTGCTGCAAGGAACTCTTCCGACACCCCATTCGGTTCAACTGAAGGGGACTCTTGCCTTACAGGCGGGTCCCCATCATGACTAGCGGTAGGAGTAGCGGGCCTCGGGGCGAGGAAGCTCGAATGAGTGAGTCGCAGGTTGCCGACTGCTTTAGTACTTGGGCGACCACGCTTTCTCTTCGTCGGCGTCGTCGGCTTCTTCAGTTTGAGTGAGCCAGACGAAGAAGGGCGGGACGTGGAGGTGACCGGCGCTACTGAGGCTGCAGGCTGTGGGCCACTAGCCCTTGAAGACTGGTCATAGTAGCCCAGGACTTCAGCTCGTACATCGTCCGGTAAAGCAGCTAAAGCCTCTGGGTCTAGCTGAGATTGAGGGGGGAGTTCTGCGCCTTCAAGAGGTTGTGCACGCCGACTCGGGGGACAAGGTGATGAAGGCCGAGATTCGCTGCGAGGCTTCGCTTGTGATATAAGCTTCGATCGAATGTCATGGGGAAGTTCAGCAATTACTTTCGGGTCAGGCTGGGACGGCATGATAAACTGAGTCCCCGATATATTTAGGGGTTTTTGGTTGCTGTCATTCAAGGACGGCCTATGGATGACGGATTCACTCTCTCCTTTGCGAGGACTATCCAAATCATCGGGATCGTGGCTTTGGTGGACGTGCTTGCGAGCGGGAGATGTCTTGAAGTTGAGCTGTTGCTGGCTATTGTCGAGACTTCCCGTATTCCTAGATTTAAGGGGTTCCAATTTGGTCATTTGAACCCCTAGGCCTCTGAGATCACCAGGCGTGATGGCAAAACTTCTTAGCATAGACACAGCCTCTTTCCCCAGCGTTTCTGCTGCATTGGTGGCTACCCCAAGTATCACACTCTTGTTGAACACATCACACTTCCCATGGCCCAAATGTTTGACTGGCTCCAGTGGCGCATCCGCTGCCCTTCTCATTACCTTTAGGGTCAACTGCTTGCCCTTAACCAGGTTTTCGACGAGCCTCCGGTGTAGTTCTTCGCACAGAGATTGCACAAAATCGTCGGCTTGAGCCTGGTTGACGAAACGAATACCCCAATTGACTTCGGCGGAAACAGACTTCCTCATTACCTCAGTCCCAACTTCTGTGCGGTCGATTCCGCGAGCATAATCCCAGATCTTCGCTCCAAGTTTCGGTCCAAGCGTAGAGGTAAGTTTTTCGCGCGTCAGTTCCCTCACATCCCTCACAAGCTTGACACCGAGTTCTTCAAGTTTTGCTCCCAGACTGTACCCAACACCGGGTAGATCCCGGACTGTTAGGCCCCCAATGAAGTCTAGCACAGCGTCCGGTTTGAGTTGGAACTGACCAGCGGGCTTCGCTTTACGCAATGCAACCTTTGCCTGTAGGATGTTCCCACCAATTCCAACCGATACAGCACAGCCCGTTTTGCTCTTCACAGAGTCCCGCAGATTCTGGGCTATCTCGTCTGCCTTTGCCTGTTCGCGATAAAGCGAACCTTCTGAAATACCCCTGCCATCCGATCCACCAGCCTCCAAGCACTGGGTAGTGACATCAATGAGCGCTTCATCAATACTCACACTCTGTACAATTCCATCTAGGGAAAGGATGGCACTGTAAAATTTCTGACTTGCCTCTTCGTACGCAGGGAAATCGTAAGGCAGCACCTTTAATTCAGGACATGCCTGTAGGGCTCCCTTCATCCACATCCCATTCTTAACCCCATGGGCACGAGCTGCGTAGTTACAGCTTGCGATTTCTGAGCCAGAGCCGGTACCGTGCGCAACAGCAACTGGCTTTCCTTCGTATCCCGGATTTTTCAAAGTGGATACAGCCGCAAAGAAGCAGTCAAAATCCACGTGTATAATATACCGTCTTGTGCCAGGAGCACTTTTCGTCCTGGCCGGTTGAGATTGCGATTTCTCCTTCGTTGCTGCTTGAAGCTGGGCCTTCAGTTCAGCTTTCCACGTAGATAGATGATGCAAACGAGATTCCTTATAGAACTGCTGAAGAAAATCCGGATTGACAACGCTTGAGTTCCTCATGCGGGGATCCGTCAAAAGTTGCGCATTGTATGCCTCGGATGTCATGTCCGGTTTGGCAGGGGAAGGGGACGACGCAGGTTTTACGGTTGCTTTGATTTTTGGTGACATGCTACGACTAGGGTTACGGGTCGTATCACTTAGACTTGGCTGAGGCTCTTGTGCTTGACTTTCCCGAGACTCTTGTGGAAGGGGGTCCTTGCTCGTTTCTTCTGTAGAGCTAAAACTTGGGAAGTCACCATAATCCGACTGAGACGCAGCCTTGAGCGACGAGTCAGTCGCGCTATGGGCCCCAACGATAGAGACTGACGGTTGCACAATGCCATCTTCCCCTATGTCTAACTCCTTTGCTCGAGAGGTGTACGGGCTTGGAAGAGTCTGATCTTTGTAGCTCGAGGGTGGGCAATTCGTCTGACTGAGAATGTGCCCATTGTCGAACTTGAGAACTTTCTGAGAATGACCTTCATCCACCACCCGAAAAGTATCCCAGGGAAGTATGCGGCCAGCTTTGATACTCTCCACCACCCATGCCGGTTTTACAATACGATATCTTCGGAACTCTTCCCGCTTCTTCGGCGTGAGAGAGGTTGCGATGATATGGGTGGCCGCCGTCTTTCCGTCAAGATACTGGAGGAAACCGCCACCATGGCTTACGATCAGGCGATGAAGATCCTGGAGAGACGGTTGAGTGTAACCATTTACATGCGCAACCACGCCGCGAAAGATTGGGGGGCAATCCGATGCCAAGGAACGAATCTCGGCATCTAGATTCTGTAACTTGATTTTCTTCCGACGCATATAATCGCCATGCCCCCCAAAGGCCGAAGCCCCATATTCTTCACCCTCCTCATTGTCAAAGGTGTCTAGAAAGTAGCAATTAAAACCACTGACATCATAGCTTTAGAGAGGGTCAACGAACGTACGGTTTGCGATCCGCTTGCGCACGGTGTTAGAGTTTGCTTCGAGCACAGAGCCCATGATGGGCTAGAGACCGGTTCTCATGATACTGACCCACAACGTCAGCAATTCAATTCATGCGCAGGACGCGAAGACGATGAGGGGACTTTTTGAAGGGACGCGGAGTTCGTGACGGGTGGAACAGAGTCATGTGATGCGGTGAGCTCAGGGCGGTCAAAAGTGGCAGACAGGAGGAGATGGAGGCGGTGGGCGTTGTGATTGGCGACTGGATTTTCAAAGGTCCTAAAAGCAAAGAAAAAAGCGGATCCACTTATGCTCCCTTGAGGGATCCGCAGTTAAGACTAGTTGACGGTATCAATCAAAACTTTTCCTCAGCATTCGTTCGTCTCTTCTCGTCCCTTCTCTCGTGGCTTCTGTTTGTTTTTTCCTACCTCTTACTTCTACCTTCCTTTCACTTTTCCTCTTCCTTCTTCATACCCCCGTGCTCTCTTTAAATTCTCGCCCACCATGTCTGGTGTTCAACCTGTTGCCGTCTATGCGCTCAAGGTGCCTGCTGGAGGTGCCCTCATTCCCGCAGTGCCCGATGCTGCGGCCATGGTAAGTCAGATGGTACCTCATAGATATTGAGTCGTCAAGATAGAGTCTAATTGTTATGCGACAGTTCCGTGTGAGCATGGCTGCCATCGATCCTGACGAGGAACCTGACTTCGATGGACACGATACCAACCAGCGCCCCAGAGCCACCCTCAGGATCGTGCGCGCTCCCCCCGGACTGGACCTTGAGGACGACTCGGACGAGGACTACGAGGATGTGGACTCTGATGAAGATTCTGATGATGAGGAAGTCAATGGCGGTCCCAGTGACAAGGAGAAGGCTCGCAAGCTCAAGGAGCTTGCCGCTCTTAAGGAAATGGAGGAAGCCATGGACGAAGATGACGAGGACGAGGATGACGAGGATGGAGATTTCGACCTGCAGGCTGCTATCTCTAAGCTCGTCAAGGGCAAGGGCCCTGCTAATGATGACGACGAGGACGACGAGGACGATGAGGGCCTGGAACTCGATGAGATGGTCGTCTGTACCTTGGATACCGAGAAGGTATGGTCTCTGCCTTGACCGGTGCTCTGTACTATACTAACAATGATGCCCTACAGAACCTCCAGCAGCCTTTGGACATCACCGTCTCTGAGGATGAGCGTGTTTTCTTCAAGGTCACCGGTACCCACACTGTTTACCTGACCGGAAACTACGTCATGCCCACCGACGAGGGCCGTCATTTCCACGATGAGGATGAAGAAGATGAGGAAGACTATGACCTTTCCCCCGACGAGGATGAGTTGGATCTTGAGGCCCTCATGGGCGAAGACGATGAGAGCGATGACCTTGATGACCTCGAGAACCCCAGAATCACCGAGGTTGACAGCGAGGAGGAAGCCCCCAAGCTTGTTGACACCAAGGGAAAGAACAAGCGCTCTGCCCCCGCCGATGAGGAGAAGCCTGCCAAGCAGGCCAACGGTGAGGAAACCTTGAGCAAGAAGCAGCAGAAGAAGCTTAAGAAGAACAACGGTGACGCTGCTGCTGTTGAGAAGAAGGAGGCCAAGGAAGGAAAGGAGGCCAAGAAGGTCCAGTTCGCCAAGAACCTTGAGCAGGGCCCTACCCCCTCCGGCCAGGACAAGAAGCCCGCCGAGCAGACCACTGGCACCCTTGGTGTCAAGGAGATTAAGGGCGTCAAGATTGATGACAAGAAGCTTGGAAAGGGACCTGCCGCCAAGGCCGGTAACACTGTTGCCATGAGATACATTGGAAAGCTTGAGGACGGCAAAGTCTTCGATGGTGAGTGACCACTCTGATTTTCGCGTTAGATGGAAGCATTCGCTGACCGTATCTTTCTGTACAGCCAACAAGAAGGGCAAGCCTTTCAGCTTCAAGCTCGGCAAGGGCGAGGTGATCAAGGGCTGGGACATTGGTGTTGCTGGTATGGCCGTTGGTGGTGAGCGTCGCATTTCGATCCCTCCTCATCTGGCCTATGGCAAGAAGGCTCTCCCCGGCATCCCGGGCAACTCTAAGTTGATCTTCGATGTCAAGCTTCTTGAGATCAAATAGACGCTTCGCCATTTCTATGTATTCGGTTGCATATTAGCTTGATGTTTGGGTATCACGGTGGCAGTGTTGTCCATATGGATGTTTCTTTCCTATCTTCATGCTGTTAAAAAATGGTGTTTTAGGGGCTTCAAATTTCAGTTTAATCCATTTATGTCATTTGGTACTGCTTTCCATTGTGATATCCGACTTGTTTCCTTGCACTCTTGTGCATGTATACCGTAGGGATGAGGATATTACAAATAGTTTGCGTATTTTCTTCAATAGACCAGCAAAAGAGAATGGTATGATTCTCAACCTTGGTCTATCTCATGGTATGTATAGGAAAGCCGTTTCGTAGGGCAACCGTGCCGCGTAAGTCGTGACTTCCTCCAACCATCGAGGCAGATGTTCTTCCAACTTCCTCTTCTCATTCATTCGCCTCATATAATACTACTACCTCACACAGTGGCTTTCGCCCTGCTCGATCAAATATCCTCTCTTTGAATATGCACGCTTATGCTACTAGCATAGAGGGCCCAGAGAACATTCTTTCCTGTACTGCTATGGTCAACCCTTGGGAAGGTCATTTCTTGGAAAGGTGATAATAGCAGCAGAACAAGTTGGAAGGCCTCATCTATTTCAAACTC
The DNA here is from genome assembly GCF_001204775.2 of Aspergillus nomiae NRRL 13137. Lineage (NCBI taxonomy): Eukaryota > Fungi > Ascomycota > Eurotiomycetes > Eurotiales > Aspergillaceae > Aspergillus > Aspergillus nomiae. The sequence goes on along the minus strand of NW_015378232.1, from coordinate 21,906 downwards.
GCATTGCCAAGCCAATGATATTATCTATCGCGTTAAAGCACGGTTCATACGACCATGTCAGAGTCAGCTTCTGATGCCTCCGCGGCTCAGCAGGCCAGAAGAGATAGAATCCGAGTTCGTATCGGGAGAAGAAGTTCGCGGTTAATATCTTTACTCGGTTTCCGAAGCTCTCCTAACGGTAAGCTATTGTATTGCAGTGCTATCCCATAATCTGTCACCACGCGAGCTGATAACCATGGCTTAGGTCCTACGCCGAGCGCTATTGAGCCAGGCCGCCCTTCACACACACAAAGTTATCCTCAGGGAACGCAGTCATTTCAGTCTCTGTACACACAGCGTACACAGGCTTCTCGGAATGCAGATGCTAGAGAGGTCGAAACTGCCCATGCCCATCCCCCTTCTTCCGCGAATCTCCACCGTCGCAGTTCCAGTGTATTGTTTATATCAGTCGGTCATTCCAATAGGCAAAGAGAAACACATAAAGGTAAAACAGAGCCTACAGGGCCTAAATGTCTTGTGCCACAGAGGAGTCGGTCCACGCCAGCCGCATTCACCCACCTCGTGTCGCGCAAACTATCAACTACTTTTGGAAACCCAACGGTTATTCGTCGTTCACGTCTACGTCAACGACCAAGCGTCCGTATTGTTGAATTCCCGGTTGTTTCCATCCCCAACCTCAATAATCAAGGTGATAGTGCTAATGATAGCTCCGATCCTTCGAGCTCACCTACCGGTAGCGGCTCTCCATTAAGGGCCAAATCAACGCCTCCAACCTCGGCAGAGCCATCTATCTTCCACGAAAGAGCAGAGCACTATCATGACGATACGGTTGGATGGAAGCCGACGTTAGGCACACCAAATCCTGTCACAGGTAGAAAGCTTACTCCAATCGAGGAGTCTCCCGGCGTGTCACCAACGGTCCGTACTGTTGAAGCTGCTGCGAATGCTAAGGTCTTCTTCGAAACCTACTTCAGGTCTATCTATTCTGAAATCAACCAACGCTCACAGCGACAGCGAGAACTCGAGCAATACATACATTCACTACCTCTGACACTGGAGGAGAAGAGCCGAGTATGGCAGAACTGGATTGTCCAGGAACAAGAATATCTTCGCCAATGCCGAGTGCTCAAGTCGCGCTTCCATAGTGCTTGCCATGGAGAGACTGTATCAGTTGCCGGATTTGAAGTTCTCAAAGAACTGGGTAGAGGGAGCTTCGGTGTTGTTCGCTTAGTTAGGGAGAACAAAACAGGCGACACTCCTCCTGTGCCGACACGCCATCGCTCTAAGCCTACCGATTCTAGGGCAGCCAGAGGGCGCGAGAATCATCGTCGGAAAGTTATGGCTGGAGAGAAGAAGGACGTCTTTGCCATGAAGGTCATCCGAAAGTCAGCGATGATACGCAATAGTCAAGAGGGCCACCTGCGCGCTGAGCGGGATTTTCTCGTGGCGTCCGCAAAGTCTCGCTGGATCGTCCCTTTGATCGCAAGTTTCCAGGATATCAATTATCTATACCTCATCATGGACTACATGGTTGGTGGTGACTTCTTGGGTCTGTTAATGCGGCGATGCATTTTACCTGAAGATATCGCCAAATGGTACGTTGCAGAGATGGTACTGTGTATTGAGGAGGCACATCGACTTTGCTGGATTCATCGGGATGTCAAACCAGATAACTTCCTAATATCCGCCTCAGGACATTTGAAAATCTCAGACTTTGGTCTGGCCTTTGATGGCCACTGGGCCCATGACCAAGTTTACTATAACGATCACCGGTACTCTTTAGTTAAGAGGCTAGGAATTCAAGTTGATGGCGATGTTGAGGACCAGAAAGAGGAACGAACAAGAAAAGCCCAACAAGGCCCGTTAAACAATATCGACGACACAGGTACCTTCATGCCCCCTTCGGTAAATCTTCTTGAATGGCGGGATAAACATCAGATGCGAAGGCTGGCAAGGAGTGTAGTCGGTACTAGTCAATACATGGCCCCTGAAGTCATTCGGGGAAGTTTGTATGATGGCAGGTGTGACTGGTGGAGTGTTGGGATTATCCTTTATGAAGTAAGTCTTCCAGCCCCGAAATGTTTACATGTAACTCATGTGCCCAATACGAGCTATCTAGTGTTTGTACGGCTTTACACCGTTTGCTGCAAAAGATCGAGAAACGACGAAATGGAAGATTCACGTAGGCTTGTGTCCGGCGAGACCTTAAACGTTACTGACGTCTCATATAGCATCACCACCAAACATTACATTTCCCGGGAGAGTGGGATACGGACAGGATTGTCTCACCGGAGGCAAGTGATTTCATGAACCGCTTACTCCAGGAGAAAGAGTATCGGCTCTCTTGTGATGCGTACCGCCAAAATGATGTTTTGAATTCTCGATCAACAGCAAGACATCTCTTGTCCAGTATTGACCCCCAGAGCCGAAGTTATCGAAACTTCTATGTGTACCCTAACGATGCAGCCGATATTAAAGCCCATCCATTCTTTCGCGGCATCAAATGGGAACAGCTCCATCAGTCCAGTCCGCCCTTTGTCCCAAAAGTTAAAGGCTGGGAAGATACGAGGTATTTTGAAGATGCTGGAAGCGTGGTCGACAATGACGACATTTCGATCACCACGGATGCCCAAGGTTCCAGCGATGGGGCAGACGATACAGGACATAAACTAAAGCTCATGCAGAATCAGGCAGAGTCACGGCAAAGGCAAAAGGGGCCTGTCCCCAACGAGAACACTTCCATTGTTAAAGAACCCTCTGCTAAGGCGCTGAAGAGACAGAAAAATAGCAAAAGACCGAGGGATAAGATGCTACGGGACAAAAGGATTCAGAAGACCGTCCTCAAAATACGCAAGGAGGGAGCCTTCGTGGGCTATACATATCGCCGACCCAAGGCTGTTGCAATGGCCTTCGCTCCCGAAAGGGGCCGGCGCTACCTATCACGAGGACATCTGTCCGAGATCTATGGATTGTAGCATGTTCAACAAGTCGAGGTATATCTCACTGTGCAGCCCGTGGATATGTTTCAGTGGGCAATTCGAACGGCGCGTGCCAAAAAGCGCAGGGCTTTCATGTATTTTTAGATATCAGTACTCAATGACAAATTCATACGAAGACCTGAACTATAGGCTCAGGTTAAATTGCTAGATGCTTATTAACCTTCTACTAAGGTACTGCATTGCATGTAGTATCATAAATCTCGGGGAGAGTCACGTCATAAACCCCCATATCACAGACCGAAGTCTTCAAAAGAGATAATGCGAATAAAATAAGTATGCTAAGGGTATCACAAACAAAACATGATAGCAGTGACCTCGCCAAATCCGTCATAGTAGAATGAATACTTCCCAGTTTAAATGGCGGGAGGAGCGCCCATAGCGAAAGCAGAATCGCTGACACGGTCTTCGGGTTTCATCGTGCCGTTGAGGAGGGGACAAAGTCTGTTGATTCAATCACAAGAATGTTAGCGTTCCGCTACTTTCGACCCTGACTTACGTCTGGATATGAAACTGGGTCCTTGGGGGGTCATTTGCGTCTGGGGGCCAATCTGCATATTGATATTGCCGAGGTCTGAAGTAGACATCTGAAGCATTGCAGCCGGGGTCCTTGTTCCTCTCCTTGCTCTTGGGCGAGCAGAAAGGGGTTCAGGGGAAGTGAAAGAAGAAGCAAAGAAGGGGAGAGGGGCTCTATCAGAAGCACAGAGGGGATTTGCAGAGGGGACGCACTTCTTGTTGGTCTTGATGTGACCGACTTGGCCGCAGTTGGCGCATTTGCGTTGGGTGCCTGCTCCTTTGCCGCTGCCGCCGGGGCCTCCGTCGGCTGGGGAATCGCCGGCGGATGTGCGGGTCGCGCCTTTTTTGTTTCTCCCGCGCGAATCGTCGCTCCTTGTTTCTGTTTAGACGGCTGAGTTCGGCTTCGAGGCTGTGTGTTTTGGTAAGTTATTGCTTTGTTTTCTAGGGTCGGGGTTGAGATGAGGGTTATGTTAATGACGTACAGTTTCTTGTTGCGGGCGTCTACTTCTGGGTCGCCTGTTGGTTGGAGGTTCTCGAGTCTGGGGTTGTGGTTAGTTTGAGGGTGCTGTTGTGGTCCTCGTGTCGGTTGTACTTACTTGGTGGTTAGAGCCTCCAGCTTGTGGCGATGTTGTATATAGTGACGGATGACCCGAGGATCCCAGACCATGGTTTCTTTGGAATATATCTGGCCCTTGTCGTCCTTGTATTGGCGAACGATGCGCAAGACCTTACCTCTCTGATCCGGCATGCTCATTTTGCTAAACTGGCTGGTTGTTTCGTCATCACGGCGGCCCGGGCCTGGTGTGGGGGCTTCAGATCTCGGGGTAGGCTTGTTGAATTCTTCTTCTAATTCACGGTCAATGTCACTGTCATCGTCCGAATGCTCGACCGTCGACGAAAGGCTAGCTTTTTGCGCATCCCAAATCCGACGGATCGAGGTTTCGTATGACTTTTGTTGTCTGGCGACGTTGTAACTGTGACCGCCGAGCTCTTTCAGTCTCTGGGCATCTAGCTTGTCTTCAACACTTTCGCCAATGGCCTTGAAACCTCCCTTCATGGAGGTCTTGATGAAACTAAAGCCCTCGCCACGGCCGGTGGGGTCACCCTCCCCATGTAGTTTGAGCATAGCCTTGCCCTGGGATGCCAGAAGGAAATTCCGAGTCGCCTTCCAGGGAGCCATCTGCTGTTCGAAACTCTCTGTCTCTTCGTCATTGTCCTCGTCACCTCCTGTTTCGGCATCGTTGCCATATCCCGTGTCATGCAGATGCTGCTGGCCGACCTGCATCGATTCCAGGAGACATACGTCCTCGGGCTGAACCCATGAGCGGATTACGTCCTGCTCAGGGACGGGCTCTAACGGCACCCAGTATTTCGAATCTTTGTCGTGTTGGAGGAAGTCCTTGACCTTCTGGCGGTTCTGCATATCACTGGTGCCAGGGATGTGAGCGGTGACGTCGCTGATCGAAAGCCGCAGATCAGGGCTCTTCTTCAGGAGACGGTACACAAGCATCTTCATGCGATTCTTTGCAACAGTGGTGACCTTCCTGGAATGAGGGCCTGGAATATCCACGGATGGGAACTGTTGACCAGCGACAAACAGGTTTTCGATGTTCCTAATAAAGTAATCACTGCCTCCGGAACCAGTGCTACTACGTATAATTAAGAAATCCGTAGACTTAGCCTGATGTTGGAACAGTGGAGCCCGATACATCGAGTTGGAGATGGCTGGGGTAATCTCGCCTGGGTCAACATGACCAAAAATGGAGAAAGGACTCTTATCCTGAGGTAGGAGAACTGCTGTTTCACCGATTTCGGCTTTCGGGCGAGTGGGATCGTCCATATTCTTCCGGCGATAGTAATTAATAATTCGATTAGACATACCAAAATTCGACAGCATGACGGGGACTTCCTCAGAATACTCCACCAGTAAGGCACTGGAGTTGTCGGCAAGGGACAGTGCCTTGGTCGAATTGTACAGTGTCTTGACATCTTTGCCCCTTTGGTGCTTGCGTTTGATATAAGTAGCGTTTTTGAACCAACAAGTTTGGCCGGGCCGGAAAGCCAAAGCTGGGCGATGGAATGACCGAGCCTCTGCTTTGGCAAGCTCGGTCTTGTAATATGGCCATTGTAAACGAAGAGCCGGCATACTGTGCTCGAGAGTGACATTGCCCAAGGTGCTTCGGACCTTGTTCTGGTGGTTTTGTTTCAGCATATCGTATGCTTGATCGTTCGATATGTTATACCGCGAAGTGAGGCGGCGAGTGACGTTTACATCCATCTCATCCCGATTAAGAGCACCAATAGCCTTCGGTTTCTGTGTCGCAGATTCGGGTCCCCGCTCGTCGAGGAGAATGTGGGGATCGTTCATGTCCACTGTCACCTTTTGGGCGATGCGTGATGTTGCTCGTTCGGGATCATCAATCAATGGTACGTCTATATGAGAGAAAGCGATCAACTCCGCCGGGTCTCTACCAAGCTTGCGCTTTTTCACTGGGCGGGTTGTTTCCAAAAGCCAATCATCTTCAGCATCCTCTGGCTCTTCTTGGACAATAGGCTCATCAACATCCATGATAGAAATATCGCTCTTGACGTCCCAGTCCATACAAACAACGCGAAGGTCGTTCAACGTAACACCCCCCGGCAGCGCCTCGTCGGTATCTGTGTCGAAGTCGAAATCTTCCTTAACCTCTTCTTCCTCTTCCTCCTCCGGTGCAGCCTCGGCAACGGCCACCACACCCAGATGCTCTGACTCCAGCGAGCGCTTAAACACCTGACCACCTGATTTAAAAGCCCTCTCCTGATCTTGAGCGAGTTCGATGTTGACTTTGCTAGGGAGCACGGGTTTGGGAGGCTTCAGAGGTTGCTTGCCGAGAAAGAAAGCTTTCTTGTGGGGAATAAGTTCGAGGAAGCGAGGAAGAGTTTTGCGATCAAATTTGGGGAACAGTGAGTGTAGAAGTTCCTCGACGTTTTCTGGTGGTGCAGGTGGGTTGTCCGGTCCGACAGTCGACATGGCAAATAGAGCTTGTTGTAATTTCCATGCTCGCAGAGCCGCTGGGTCCATATCCTCGGCCACCGTACCCATGTTCTCGTCATCCAAAATGACCTCGTCTTCTTCCATGGCCATGGGTTCCGGCTCAGGAGCGGGTGTCTCAACCGTCTCCGGCGCAGGTTGAGTCTGTTCGTCCTCTTCAAACAAATCACGGGTATCATCGGCATGGTCGTGAACAGGAGATGCAGGTCCCTCACCGAAGAGGTCATCGAGTTCATCGCCACCTTGTGGTTGTGGTTGTGGCTCGTCTCCCTGGTCCCCAAAGAGATCTTCTTCTCCCGCTCCAAACAAGTCTTTGTCCTCATCCATAGCTACCTCGCCATTTTCTGCGGGGACATGTGCTCTCTCCTCTTCTTCAGGAAGCTCATCGTCATCGAAATCTTCGTAATCCACCGCGTCGTCTGCTTTCTCGCCAGGTTCCAAGTCCCGCTGTAAGAAATCGAATGACATGCCGCCATCTGCGAGGGGCCCGTTCATCTGGCGCATAACACTCTCGAAGTCGGCATCTTCGGCATCGGGTGCCGGTAGGTCGGTAGCGTGAGGCATATTGAAGGTAGCAAGTCGAGAGGATCAAACGACCAAATCTTCCTTGAATAACAAAGCGAGAGGGACAGTTCGATAGTCGGCGATGCTCGGACAACTGGACGCTATGAAGGAGCGCGCATCGAGAACGATGATGACTGCGCGAAAATCCGACCGGCTATCAGGATTCTTGTGTCCGCGAGATACAATGAATTGTGGAGGGCGATTGGAGCTGGTTTCGCGGCAAAGCAGCTAGGTCCGACGTAGCTTATCGACGGAGTAACACTATCTCCGACTCACCTTACTTTCAGGGTGTGTGTCACGTGGGCGTACCTTTTGGTGGGGCTGAAACTGTGATTAACTAATTGAAGGGCTGAACCTTACCGGGTGGATCATCGTGGAATCCTCAGGCCAAGACTTGGGTCGTTCTGAAAGCTATTTTGCACCAAAACTTGAATACCCTAATTTACGTAGTATATTCATACAGAAGAAGTCATTGTTCCCTCATATGATAATATATATATACATGTATATACCTACACCAGTCTAAAATTAGTTGATGAAATAATTGTGATTCTTGGTGAGTGGCATCGGAAGTATATATTCTTTAACCACTTTGAGTCGATCTTCGTAGCTTAAGGCATGCTGTCATCATGTCATGGCCTTATGCAGTTTAACCCTTCCACATCCATAGATGGGAATTAGTTAAGATTTCCTCATTGCTTTCCAGTTCTCATTCAGATAATACCGTATCGATAGCTGAAGTGACGAGCCATCCTTACATCCTGTCTATCGCGCTGTGTAATAAATACTCCCATGGTATTAACGGGTATAGTACATCCACCACATGACCTCGCTTCCCACTAGCGCCAGTCTTCTCCTATAAATACCGGCCATTTCCCATCCATTTTGAAAATCAAGCGACTCTACGTATGTTTCTCCCCCCCCTACCTTGGGAGTCCCAAGAGAAAATTAAACACAAAGAATGATGGCTAACTTTCAACTACAGTTCAAAGAATCACTTTAGAGTAGACGTCCCACCTCTGAACTCTTCTAAAGAGCTACAGAATCTCCACCCTTGCTGATGACTTCTATGTCCTCAATGCCCTAAAGTGAAGCCGTGTTTACTCCCGCCTCGATGGCTGTTTCTACGAACATCTCGCTTCGGTGAGCTTGTACGAGTGCCTTCCGTCCAGGGAGTGGTGATGATCTTTACCTTGTCTTGATGTCTTGACTTCGGTCGGTCAGATTTGGTGGGTGTTGAGGAGGTCTGAAAGGTGTTTGATTCCATTCTTTTTCACTTTGATGTTGGTGATATATGATTGGGATTTGGAGTTTTTATGATACCCAGATTTGCTCAAATTAAATTATTATTTCAAACCTTTTTTCCTCTGTAAAATGATCTATCTTAAAACCTCAATTGGCAATATTTTTGAATCGCCAAATGTGAAGTATTCTTTCTAGTTGTAAATTTAACTCTCGTGCCGTTCTTGAGAAAATTTTCAATGGACTTCAGAAAACTCGGAATATGTTCCGCACATCCGACACGACACCCGTAAATTCGAAACGCTCGACGTAGTTATTATAACCCTACCTGTGCCACAAACTTTATTGACATCATTCGAAATTGAACTATATTCGAAGCGATTTCTTGCTGTACACCGCGCCATAGCTCATATGCTACCTAGTAGCTTTGTCCGCAGCCGGCGGCGCATATTGATAAATTTCCCTTGAGGGCCAATTAAAAGCTGATGGATCTACGAAGATCGCACCTTTTGCGAATCTCGTATTGGGCGGCTAGCTGTGTCTTCTGGTTTCTTGATTATATCCCCTATTAAGAGAATACTACCAATTGCTGAAGCCAAGCCATGAAGAGCAGAGCTTGAGCTATTGGAGGTTGAACCCGCCGTAATAGATGCATAGCGCCTTGCTGGCGCCTTCCATACAATAATGCATCACTGTTGCTTTTTCGCCATCCTTGACTAGTTTCGCGAGCTGCTTCACGTCCGAGGTCCGAGGGAGATAGAGGACAATATGGTCCGTAAACAAAGCGTATTCGCCGTATAACGTACCCAGGGAATAGGGTTCCATTGTGCTCATATTGAATACCTTGTCGGAGCGATACCCAGGGCCTGTGGAGGTGTTAGCACCTTCGAAGCCATAGACAAGCAAGAGGAGTTGAAAACATACCACCCATGGAGGGCTTGCAAACAGAACACTATATGGGCCCAGCTCCTTGAGTTGGTTGTTCACGATCTGGAGACTGTCGCCCTCGAACCAGGTAATCTTATCCTCAACTCCATATATCTTGGCATTGTGCTTCGCGCACTGCAAGACAGCCGGATTCTTCTCAATAGCATAAACCCGTTTCCAGCGACCCGATCGTGCAAAGGCGATGGTATTACCGCCAGCTCCAGCAAATGCATCAACCAAGATCATGCGAGACGCAGGAGCAGCGCTGGCAATATGCTCAGCTATCTTACTGTAGCAGTCTTCTTAGTCCACCCTACCTCTCAAAGACAAGAACAGTCTACTTACTTGGCAACTGGCTCAGGCGTAACGCCAAACCATGCATCATCTGTTAGCCATACACCTTCATCATACTTGGAGAAGATCTTATAGCGCTGTGCCCAATAACTACGCAGAGTCAGCTTTGTTCCAGATATCTTATGCTAGAGTGAATTGCAGTAATCGCATACTTCTGGATATCCCAAGGAACTTCTCCGATATCGTTGTAATGGTGAACCTCCGGAGGAGCTTCCTCTGTAGCATGATCTCCAGACATGGTTGGAGGCAAAAAGACGATAATTTGGTATCACCTGAGTAGTGTGCAATTTATCTATCACATGCCATCATTCGGATTCCTGTGAGGCTGTCATACAGAAATCTACAAAGCACCAACTAGCGATAAATAAATCATGATGCCGATAAGTTGATAACGTGGGTGTTTGTCTGGTTTGCAACTGGGCAGCAGCTCTCCACAATGCGATCGTGTTTACTCCGGCGTAAAGCACCAGAACTCGGGGTTATACTTAGGTTAATACACCTCATCTTATACACTATTCTCACCAAGGCCGGTCATGTTCGGAGTTCTGAACCGCTTCATCGGCCATCTGGACGGCGAACCAGTCCAGCAGGCTCGAGCCACCAACGATAATGCATTTGGCTTCCAAGTACTCCGCAACAAGGACCCGGAACTGCCCCTGGAGCCGTGGTTTGACTTTATTGTTGGCATTAATGGGCGTCTAATTGTGTGTGCAGATACAGTATCTCTGGTTAAAGCGATGCACTGACTTTACTATGACCAGGACTATCCAGACCCGAATCTCTTCGCTACGGAAGTTCGTAACTGCGCTGGCTCCAGTGTGACATTTGAAGTTTGGAGTGCAAAGGTGGGCTTTGTCCAAATCTTGCCAGACCACATCTCATTCTGACTAATTTTATTGTGTGTAGGGTCAGAAGACACACACCGTCTCTATTCCAATTCCCCCATCCAATCCCACGCTGGGCCTCGCATTGCAACTTGCGCCTCTTTCGTCGACACAACATATCTGGCATGTCCTGAACATCCCGTCACCGCTCAGTCCGGCATACCGGGCAGGGTTACTTCCACACTCAGACTACATTATCGGAACGCCCAGTGGAACATTACGGGGAGAATCCGCACTGGGAGAATTAGTGGAGGACCACCTGGACCGGACACTGGTGTTGTGGGTGTACAACAGCGAATTCGACGTAGTACGCGAGGTCGAGTTGGTGCCCACCCGAGGCTGGGGTGGTGAGGGCGCATTAGGGGCTGAACTAGGGTACGGCGCATTGCACAGACTACCAGTTGGATTGGGCGAGGAGGTAGAAGGCCCTGGCGAGGTAGTATTTGAACGCGTGCGGATGGCACCTCGACACCCGTCCTGGACCCGATGAATCCTACCTACGGCCAGGGTGTGGCACCTGGTGCAACCGCTGGCGGTCATTTTCTGGTCCCGGCCAATATGACAGCGCCGCCTCCCTTGGCATCGCAGGCGCCACGAAGCCTCTCTGGGTCACCAGCGCCTGGTCCGTCACCTGCTGCGCGCCGCGGCAAGACTCGTCAGTACGCCGTTTCGCCTAACCGGGCGTTCGATGAGTATTTTGCCGAGGGAGAACAGAAGAGTAAAGAGCAGGATTATGCTCCGTCACGGAAGGGAACGCCGCTGCCTCCTCCGCCGAAAGGAATTCGGTCCCCGCCACCGTCAGGAAGTCCCGCACCAGCGGAAGAGTAGGGGAGTGGATTAAATTAGGCATTCTGATCGTAGAGTTTCTTGTTTGTAGAGTATCATGAGTCTCCGGAGTTACGATGGTCGAGTGGGGTATGGTATACCAATTGATGGATTCGCAATATCAGTCAGTCTTTCACGGCGGTGCTGCGCACCAGTTTCTACTATAGTGGATATTAGACACTAACAGAATGTGCCGAACAAAGAGTCCTTGAATATAACTGTTTTAAAGTACACATATGCAATGGAATTTAAGCCATCCGAGCCGAAAATCGCAGCACGGGCTCCAAATGGCATCCGCTACAAGGAAAACAACCGAGAAAAGGAGGAGAGACAGACTGAAAATGCAATAATCTAGTGACCCTTGCTAACCAGCTCCTCCAGCTTCTTGCGGGTCTCCCCGATCTTATCTTCCATCATGCACGTGCCATGCCGCTGTGCGCCACGCCAGTAGACCAGATCTGCTCAGCCCGTTCACGGAGGTAGAGGTGCTGCTCGGCAATGGCGGGGACCTTCTTCTCGTACTCCCACACCAGGTCGGAGATGTTGCGCATGGTCACCGGCAGGAGGGACCAGGCGGCCACGGTACCGAACGCGAGCGGCGAGGCGGTGCGCAGCAAGATACCGCGGTTGCGGGACACGATGGAACCGGCCATGGCAGAGACGATGACATAGGCGCCGCCGGGGAGGAGACGCTCGCCGGACTCGGGCGACGGGGCCAACGAGGCGATGGTGTTGGTGAAAGCGTTCTCGATGTGGAGGGCCCGGGACAGGAAGTCGTTGAAGCAGTTCTCGGCGGCGAGGGAGTTTTCGTAGAGGAAAAGACGGGCGTGTCGGACCTGAGCCGTCAAGATATCTGTGGGAGTAGGGGACGAGGAGGAAGATGGAGACGACTTGGGAGGAGCAGGAGGCAGGGTCTTCGTGGGTTCCGGGATATCGGCAGGGAAGTCATCATAGATCGGTTTCCTCTGCACGAATCGTAATGATTAGACTGAGACCCTTGGGATGTAGGGACTAGATCTCTTCTGGGCTAGAGAAGCTGAGGTCGGATCATACCGCATTAGGTTCCTCTGCGAAGGCGGTTCGCCGGGGATAGAAGGCTACACCTCCAGCCAAAAGAGTGGCAGCGATGGGGGCCACAGCCCGCTAAACCGAGTCAGTACCGAACAAGAATACTTGCAGGAGATTACGGAAGGGCCAGGGAGTCTACCTGCTGGAACATCGGCCGAAAGGACATGCTGCGCGAGGCCAATGGACGGGAGAACAAGACGGGGAGTGATTTGAAGGTCGGCTGAGGGCTTGATGAAGTTCACGGGAAAGCGTGACTACGCCAAGACTTTTTTTCGGCGGGCGTTCGGCTTGTGCCTCCGTCATCGTCCGGCCCTTCTTTTGACTCTTGGACTCGCCTTGATTTTCCCCATTTCCCCTCTTCTCTCCCTCTCTCCGGACTATTTAAGATCTACTGTGTTTTTAGTCAATTCTGCACTGCTTACGATTGCACATTGACGGTCATTTTTACGACATCCATGTTGAATTGAGCTGCCTTCGCTCCCATGGCAGGACACATGCTGATGCCGCTGCGGCGTCGGCCATGGACCTGTCGGGCATGTCTGCAGCGACTGCAGCAGCCTCGTCGATCCTTGGAAACAGCCGCGTCGCCATCCTCCCGGTCAGATGTATACGATTACGCCCCCACGAACCATTCCACCCAGAAGAAGACCAATGACGACACCCTTCGACGAGTGTTCGATTCGCAGCCGTTCTGGAGAGAGTTCTCCCAGCGGAACGCCACCCAATCCAAGCCCACCGGATTGGTTCAGAACCAATACCTGACCAGCCCCGATGGTTTTCGCGCCTTTGCGAATGTCTCCCTACAGAGATGTCAAGCGATCGTCTCCAAAGTCCTCTCCGCTTCCACGCTGGAGGAATATCGGGACATGGCTCGGGATCTGGACCGGTTGAGTGATCTACTCTGCCGAGTGATCGACCTGTCAGATTTTATTAGAGTCATTCATCCTGACCCGCGCGTACAGGAGGCGGCTACGCAGGCGTATGCGCTAATGTTCGAGTACATGAATGTTCTGAATACTACCACAGGGCTCAACGATCAGCTGAAGAAGGCTGCTAGCAATCCGGATGTCAGTTCGCACTGGACGGAGGAAGAGAAAATCGTGGCGCAGATCCTGATTAAAGATTTCTCCAATTCCGCTATTCACATGCCACCAAATGAGAGACAGCGATTCGTGAACCTTTCGAACGACATCAGTCAGCTAGGGTCCAACTTTGTTAATAGCGCTGAGCCCGCAAAATCGCAGGTGGTGGTCGGCACCAATAGTCTGCGGGGCCTGGACCCGATTCTTGTCCAGCAGATCAGACGATGGAATCGCACTGCGTCTGTTCCGACGACGGGTATGATCCCACGGCTGGCGTTGCGGTCCGTTCACGACGAGGGTGTCCGCAAGGAAGTTTATTTGGCGACCCGAACATCCAGCTCGCGCCAGCTCCACCGGTTGGAGGAGCTGCTCAGCAAACGGGCGGAGCTCGCCCAGCTGTCGGGCCACCCCAGCTTCGGCCATATGACGCTCAGCGATAAAATGGCCAAAACCCCCGAGGCCGTTTCCAACTTTCTGACGGCGTTGGTGGGCAGCAACCGCGAGTATGTTCAGGAAGAACTGTCCAAGCTGCAGGCGATGAAAGGGGCGTCCCCACTGCAGCCGTGGGACCATGCCTACTATGTTCACCAACGCGTCCTGCAATATTCGCAGTCCCGGCGATCGCGTGAGCTGAGTGCCGTACCCGAGTTCTTTTCTTTGGGTACGGTGATGCAAGGGTTGTCGCGGCTGTTTGACCGCCTTTATGGTGTCCGGCTCGTGCCGCAGGAGACAGCTGCAGGTGAGACGTGGAACCCAGACGTGCGTCGATTGGACGTCGTGGACGAAGCCGAGCGCCATATTGCAGTGATCTACTGTGACCTGTTCTCTCGGCCTAACAAACATCCTAACCCTGCCCATTTCACCCTGCGATGCGCTCGGGAGATCTCCCCCGAGGAAGTGGCGGAGTGTGCCACGATGGATCATTCGGCACATCCTAACGATGGGATGGCCACCGCGGTTGATCCGCAATCCAAGACCCTCCGACAGCTGCCGACGATCGCATTGGTGTGTGACTTCGCGGAGCCGCCAGCGACCGGCGCGGGGCGCCCGTCGTTGCTCAGCGAACACAGCGTGCGGACGCTGTTCCACGAGATGGGTCATGCGCTGCATTCCATTCTGGGACAGACTCGCTTGCAGTCCATTTCCGGGACGCGGTGCGCGACCGATTTTGCCGAATTACCGTCGGTTCTCATGGAGCGGTTTGCTACCGAACCCGCGGTGCTCTCCATGTACGCCCGCCATTGGCAGACCGACCAGCCACTGTCCGAGAGTATGATGCTGAGCATGGAGAAGGATCGCCTGGCCCACGGTTCGATCTACGGTGCCGTGGAGAACGAGGCCCAGATCCTCATGGCGCTGGTGGACCAGGCCTACCACTCCATCCCGGCCGACAAAGCCGGCCAGATTGACAGCACGGCACTTTACCACCAGGTCTCGTCGGCCCACTCGACGCTGCCTGACCCGACGGACAGCCGGCCGCCCACGTCGTGGCAGGGGTTCTTCGGCCATCTCTACGGCTACGGCGCCACCTACTACAGTTATATCTTCGATCGGGCGATCGCCAACAAGATCTGGGAAGACGTCTTCCAGGCGGGCAAGGCGGCGGTGGATCGGCAGGCAGGCGAGCGCTACAAGAACGAAGTGCTCCGCTGGGGCGGTGGACGCAATGGATGGGACTGCGTGGCCGGGGTGTTGGGAGGCGCCAACGCGGCCAACGCAAACGGGCGACTGGCGGAAGGCGGCGACGAAGCCATGCGCGAAGTCGGTCGATGGGGGTTGGGCCGGGATGGCGTCTCGGGCTAAACATGCACGCTGCGATAGATCCTGTAGACTAGCTCACTAACTCACTAACTATAGTAGACCATCTTATATGTATACCCAATCAATCATAATACCCTGTCTCACATCGTCCCTCCCCCCACTAAACTACACTAAACTCACTTCTCTTCGTCTGCTGACCGTGGCAGAGAAGGATCCACGGCGCCAATGTACGACCAACAGCTCGGCATGCATTCCCTTGGCTGCCAATCTGCCATCTCAGATGCATGTGGGTTTGGCATCAAGAACTACTAGTCATAGTGTCACGCCGAATTAGGGAAAGACCCGGTCTTTTGTAGCGGTGACGGGTTATATTATATTAACTATATTATATTATTTATCTTAGTTTGTCCTCTTTTATTCTTTGCGGGAGAACTCTTATCTTCCTTATATCTGGTCTTATTACTTCTAGCCAATACATATCTGACACTATTCATCTACTTTAAAATTCCCATCTTCTCCTGCAACACGAGATATGGTGTCCTTGCCTTTTCCGATTTATCTAACCTATACCCATACCTATACTCATACTTATACCAAATAAATCAAACCAATTGCTAGTTATACAACCCAACCCAGTCAACAAACCACCAACACCACGACAATCAACACAATTCAACCCAACCCAGTCCAACACCAACGCATTGAACCCAATCCAACTCAACCCCCAAAAAGAAGACAAAAATACATGAACCCCCGAACCCCAAACAGAACCCCCCAAAGCAAAATGCCCCCCACCAAGCACCTCCCCAACGGCACCTACCCCTACAACCACAACAACAGAAACAGCACATCAACATCCAGCTTCACGACCTCCATATCCACCAATTCGCTCACCTCAAAGCTGGACACCAACATCAACCACCACAGTACCAACAACAACAACAACACTAACAACAACACACTCACCCGGCACCCCACGCTAACCAGTCTGACGCGATGGGTATCCAGGAAGATGTCTCGACCGAGACTGCGCAATCATGCTGGGGAGCTCAACGAGGGGAGAAATCTGTCTGAAGACGAGGAAGACGGGAGAACGACGGAGGACGATTATGCGGCGTGGTGTTGGGCGTTTAGTGAGGGGCGGACGGGGGGGGACTTATTCTCATGGCTATGAGTATGATCATGAGTATGGGTATGCATCTTATGGTGAACATGGTCCTGGTCCTGGTCCTGTTCATGGGCAGAAGAAGTATGACGAGAATCTACTATTCTCCGATTTCAATGAACAAAACCCTCCAAATGGTGGACCACATTCTCGGAAGTATGAAGCACACGGTCACGACCATACATACGCCGATCATGGTGGGGAACAGGGCACGACGAAGAACACGAGGGGGACGTACACGTTTCTCCAGAATCCAAATGATCGACTGGGACGATACGAGAGCTCGGATAGTGTTCCGGCGGATCAGCTGGTGCGATTTACGCCGATCGGACACTATGGGTATAGTCCCTTGACGGCGGGGCGACCTGTGTCGCCGCCACGTCGCATCCTGACCCCGGCCAGGTATGCGGAGACGAATCGGATGGAGAGGGAGAAGAGTGATGAGTTGAAGCAGAAGCAGAGAGGGTTCTGGGGGCCGGTGAGGGCGCTCTGGGTTTCTTTGCGGCGGTCTCGGTGAGATATGACTTACTACATGTAATACCTTGTCCATTTCCTTTGTTTGTTTTTGTCTATGTTTTACTACAATGTGTCTCCAACTTGCGATTGATACCCATGGATAGTACGTTAATCAAATAAAAAATATCATCCTGGTTCTTCCTTTTTTTTTTTTGCTTCCTCTCTGGACTCGATAAACATGTCCGATATAGTACACTGCATTAATCGGAGACCCATGACTGCACACATAAGAAAGACAAAGAAAAAGAAATAAGAAAATATTGCGGCCCAAGACCAACGCCTCGTGGAGTCGCTGAACAACGCATCGTCCGCGGTCCACAGTCGGGGTCCAGTCCACACCAAAATAAATCTGCATGAGCGGCGAACACAGCGGAGGCTAAACAGGGGTATCCTGAGCTCTTATTACATACAACTGCATAGTTAATACAAGAACCGACAATCCAATCACATACAAAGGAAAGATACGTCGAGGTCATGCGGAACCTCGTCGCCAGCCGATGACCATGTCGATTACCTCGACGCTCCCTCACCAGCCCGATTATCATCCGAACGGCTGCTGGACCTTTCCGGCTGCGGAGTCATCGCGGGGCTGCGATCTGGTGTTGCACGTTGCGACACCGAGGCAAGCTCCCGAATGAGTCTGTCCGGTGTGTTAGTTCAGCCCTCACAAGAGAAACCAGGTCAACCTACCGTTGGTGCTCGTCATACCAGTCATCGTTGGCCGTGCGGATGTGCTTAAGCTGTTCCTGAATGCTTGCTATCTGCAACAACCGTCCAATTAGTACTCCTGCCTGCCGAGGGAACGGACCATGTGATGTTACGTGAAGGGGTGACATTCGGGGATTTCTGAAGGGTAGGTCGATGATAAACGGGGAGGTCCCACCGTTCCCTCAATGGATGAACCAAGGTCCTCACCTTCCGCTGTGGCCGGACCGGCGTTTCCTCCAGCAGGGGCCTTCTCGCCTTCGGCCGCCCACCGGCTGCTCTCAAGCCCGGCGCCCTTGCCCTCGGCCTTCAGGGCCGCCACCTCCGCCTCGAGCTCACGAATGCGCTTGCGGCTGCTCGAGATCGCCGAGTCGACCTCGCCCAACTGGTTGAGCAGCGACATGTTCTTGTCAATCTGATCGTTCAGGTCCCTCTCGCCTTGCACGAGCTTCTCGTCCATCGCCCGGTTCTGTGTCCTCAGCTCGTCGAGTTCAATGTGGATGGCTTCCTGCTTGCTCTTGAGCTGCGACAGCTCCTCCTGAGACGCGGACAGCTGCTGCTGCACGGTCTCGGCTTCCGACTTGGAGCTGGCAGACGCCGCCACAAGCTCTTCGAGCTCCTGCGCCCGGCTGCTCACGGCCTGGTGCTTTTGTTCCCACTCATTCTTCTCGGCCTCGATCTTGGAAAGCTCAGCACCCTGCTTGCTGGCGATCTCTTTCGACTCCACAACGGACTGCTCAGCAGCAGACAGCTTCTTCTCCATGTCCGCAATGGTGGCCTTCAAGGCATCCAAAACGGAGTGGTCCTGGGCAGCGGCCTGGGCGTGGGAAAGCTGCTCATGAACCTCCGCAAGAGCCGCCTCGTGTGCCTTCTGAAGCTCCTCAACCTTAGCCTTGTTGGAGGATTCCAGATCAGCGCGGACGCTCGAGAGCTTCTCTTCGTGGACAGTAAGGAGTTCTTCAATGGCCTTGCTGTGCTCGGCCTCGGTCTCGGCAGCCTTAGACTCCCGAAGAGCTTCCAGCTCGGTGTGCAACTGAGCCTTGGTCTCGCTGTACTCCTTGTGGACACCAGCCAGTTCCTTTTCGTGAGACTCGGTGTGCGAGGCAAGCTCGCCGGCGTGGCGTTCAAGGGCGGCCTTGAGCTCTGCCTCGAGAGTCTCGATCTTCTGCGCGTGGCTGGTCTCCAGCTCGCGGTTGGTAGATGTCAATGCATCGAGCTTGGCCTGGACTTCACTGAGAGCTTCTTCATGGGATCCAGTGGCGTCCGCCTTGGCCTTCTCCAGCTCAGCAGCGTGTTGCGCCTTCAGCTCTTCGAGGGCCTGGGAGTGTTTGTCGGCAGTAGCCGCTGCCTCCTTGAGGTGCTCCTCCAGTGCTTTCTCGGCCACAGCGGCCTTCTCCTCAAGGGCCTGGGCGTGCTTGTCAGCATTGGCAGAAGCTTCCTTCAGGTGCTCCTCAAGAGCCTTCTCAGCTGCGGCAGCCTTCTCCTCGAGCGCTCTCAGCTGGCTTTCCTGCTCGGCATCCTTGGCCTTGGTTTTACTCTCGAATTCAACGAGGCTTTGCTGCAGCGCCTCGGCCTCCTGCCGCTTGCTGTGAACCTCATCATGGAGAGACTTGATTGCGTCCTGTTCGGTCGACAACTGGGACTCTAGCGCGCCAACCTTCTCTTTCAGTTCCTCAATTTCTTGGACTGCAACAGCCTGCGCGGAGTTAGCACCCTCCTCCGCGGCCTGTCGTGCTTCGCTGAGAGCGTGCTCTGCTGCTTCCAGTTTCTGCTGGAGGGCCTGCAGCTCCGCCTGGTGAGCGGCATCCCGTTCGCTGACAGCCTCTTCCCGACCCTTCTTTGCCGCAGCCTCGGCGGCCTCCAGAGCATCCCGGAGTTCTTGGAGCTGCTGGGTATGAGTGGTACCGGCTGATTCGACGGCTTCCTTGGCAACCGCGAGTTCTTGGGCATGGGCCGTGGATGCGGAGGCGAGGGCTTCCTCATGCTCCGCCTTGAGCTTCGCAACGGCAGCTTCATGAGCCGCTTCCAACTCCTTGATCTTCTCATCCCGTGCATTCGCGGCGGACTCGCGCGCCTCCAGGAATTCAGCCTCCATCTTCTTCATCGCCTCCTTCAGCTCTGCGATTTCCTGGACCTTTTCAGCGACAACTTCAGGGGTCTCCTCATTACCCTTCGCAGCCGACTCCGCCTCGGCCAGCTTGGCAGTCAGAGAAGCAACCTGTTCCTCGAGGGTGGAAACCTCCTGTTTGGCAGACTCCTCCGCCGCGCGAACTCCCTGCTCCTTGGCTTGATTCAACTTTTCCATCTCGATATTGAGATTGGCGATTACTTGATCACGGCCATTCAATTCCCGTTCGAGGCTATCCAGAGCCAAGGCCTTCTCCTCCTGGAGTCCTTTGGTGACCGTTTCGAGGTTGGCTTTCTGCGACTCCAATTCCGCCTTGAGAGACTCGATCTGCTCTGCATATGCAGCGGTAGAAGCCTTCTGTTCCGCAAGTTCTTTCTCCAGAGCCTCCAGTTGCGCTTGGTGGGACTGCTTCAGCTCCTCCAAGGCTGCAGCAGTCTGGTCATCTCCCTGGGCAGAAGCGGACTTGGCTGCTTCATCCAGATCCTTCAGAGACTTCTCTTCCAGCTCTTTCCGCGTCGCCTCGGCCTCTTCCAGCTGGACCCGCAAGGCTTGCAATTGCTCCGCATGGTCTGCGGCCAGCCGTTCGAGCTCGGCTGCGTGCTGTTCCCGAAGGGTCTTGAGAGCCTCTTCTTGGTCCTTGGAGCTGTCCTCCGTCTGAGACACCGACAGCTGGGCCAGCTTCTCATTCACGGCGTCTAGCTCCGCTTTGAGGCTCGTCACGGTCGTCTCACTTTCGGACAGCTTACTCTGGAGAGCATTCAGCTTCGCCGCGTCCTCCTCTGAGGTCTTGGTCACGGTGCTCAACCTTTTCGTAGCAGTCGACGTGGGCCGGGTGGCCGTCGAGGGCCGGCTGACGGGCCGCGTAGCACTCGTGGAGGAACTCGAAGGGCGAACGGTCGATGTAGTCGTAGGCTTCGTCGCGGTCCTCGCCGAAGCGGTGCTGGTACGCGATACCGAGGACACAGAGTTCCTCTTCTCGGTTGTGGTGGTGCTTGCAATGCTCGACCGCCGGTCGTGAATGGAGCTCGGCCTGGGTGCCCGGGTGGTGGGGGTCCCGACGAGAGACATCCGCTTCGCCGTCCCAGAGATCCCCCGCCTCTCATCGGAAGAGCTCACAGCCCCTCGGGATTTCTCATCGGCGGAGCTACTGATCGAGGCACGGGATCGGTGCGAGGCCGTCGTGGACGTACTCAGGGGCTTCCGGACGGTCGAAGTCGTGGTCGGGCGGGTAGGAGGCTTGCTCAAGGTGCTGCCATTCATCGACGCACGCGTGGTGGACGTGGTCTTGGGTGGACCAGACATGGAGCTGGGCCTTTTTGTAGTTGTTCCCGAGACGGGCTGCTTGGCCGTAGTCGATGTTGGGCGGCTCTTGACCGGCGAGGCCTTGGTATTCTCTTTGTCCTTGGAGACGTCCGGGCTGGTCAGAGGTCCTTCGCTGCCGGACATGACGGTCGACTCAATTGGGGTCGCGGGGGGTGCATTTTCAGAGTCGACCTCGACGGGCGCGGCAACCGGGACCGGTTCCTCAGTAGAAGCCATTGTGAGTGGGTGGGAGTCGGGATTGCTTCCAGGATCGGTAGGAACTCAGGTACGGAACAAGCGATGGGTCTTCAATGGCGGTCTAGCGAATTGAGACAGTCCACGTTAGTCTCGGTGGGCAACCAACAAATTGGGTGATTGGGCCATGAACCCATGCAATGCTCAACCAGGAGCTTCCCGCAATGCAGCTTCTGCGGGAGGTTAGGTGCATGTGGCATGCAGAGACGATCCATGATTCTGCTCGAGGCAGCGGCAGTACAGGTTCCCTCGGGGCGGTTCTCCTTTTCAGTCCTTCCGAGGTTCCCCTGAAGATGAAACAAAACAGCAAAGCACTTACTCAACAATGCACTTGACCGTCAATTGAAAGGAGACCAAGTAGAAAGTACCGGGACTCGCTGAATCGGTACCGTGCCGACGCGTGTTTTGTCCTTTATCCCGAAAGTGACGATGCAAACAAAAAAGACAATGCAACCCACTCACCACACGGGGACGGTGAGAAGAACAGAAGGGGGATTAAAGAGAATATACTATTAAACAAATTAAAATGGTACAAGAAAAGGAAGAAATTGGGGGGAAAGGGTGAGAGTGAGGTGAAAGGTGAGA